>NC_143023.1:20102500-20290000 GCF_057628025.1 Oncorhynchus mykiss
GTTTGGGTCAGACACAGTGGTCAGGTATTCTGCCGCTGTGTACTCTCTGTTCAGGGCCAAATAGCATTCTAGTTTGGGTCAGACACAGTGGTCAGGTATTCTGCCGCTGTGTACTCTCTGTTCAGGGCCAAATAGCATTCTAGTTTGGGTCAGTCACAGTGGTCAGGTATTCTGCCACTGTGTACTCTCTGTGTAGGGCCAAATAGCATTCTAGTTTGCTCTGTTTTTTTGTTAATTCTTTCCAATGTGTCAAGTATTTATCTTTTTGTTTTCTCATGATTTGGTTGGGTCTAATTGTGTTTCTGTCCTGTGGCTCTGTGGGGTGTGTTTGTGTTTGTGAACAGTGACTCTCCTTCTCTCTATGTCTCTCTGTCACGGTCTCTCTGACCACTGCGCCACTTGGGATGAGGGTAGGAGATGGTTCTGTGTACTTGGTTGTCAGCGATTGGATATGGCACGTTACTCTCCTTCTCGCTATCATTCCCTTTTTCCACTCCCCCCCCCCCCCCCCCATCTCTCTCTCTCGTTTAGAGGTCATTGTAGTTGGTCCCTCTACATAGTTGAAATAACTCCAGCGTTAGAAGTCTAGAAAAGGCCCGCCAAAGAGATCACACAGAGGAAGACGGGCATCCGCAGAGATAGAGAGGGAGAACAAGGGAGGGGGGTAAGCAATGTGACCTGGATGACAGCAGACTGACTACCAGACGAGCTATGATCTCATCCCTCTCTTTATACCCCTTCTTTCCCCAACCCCCTCTTCAACCATTGTCTCTCTCTCTCTTCCCACTCTTGTTTCCCACTCTCCCTCCTCCCCCTTTCTCTCTCCTTGCCCTAGGACTCACCCTGTCTCCTCTTCCCTCCTTCTCTTTCAGCCCCCCCAGGACTCCCTCCATCCCCCAACCAAAAGTTGTAGCTACTTACCACACTCTCCAACCCCCCCCCCCCCCCCCCTTTTATATATTCTCACTTACTAACACCCCTCCACACCCCGAGCTCTAGTGTCCCAGGGCAGAGATTACCCCCCCCCCCCCCCCCTCCACACACACACACACAGCCTAGCTGCTGCATTATTGATGGTGTGTGTGTCTGGCTCCTCTCTGTGCTGTAATGGCTATCTGGTGTCTCCCCCAGGAGGGAAAGAGAGCACCAGAGATGGATAGAGGAGAGGAGGATGGGCAGGAGGAGTAGAGGTCAGAGAGGTTAAGTCTGGGGGGGTGAGGTCCCACACTGCTTTTCTCCTGCATGGCATTGATGCATTCTGACACACACACGTACACGTCTTTCTCACACAAAGCCCACTGTAGGGTCGCTTAAAACCTCATCAAACAGACGTGTGTGTGTTTGTCGTGGTCTCTGTTTCTTGTGTCAGTATGAGCAGCCTCTTGTGATAACTGATCCACGGTGACTCAGGACAGGTTTGGCCTCTGGGTGTAACATATAGGACACAGCCTTGGGGTGTGATGAAAAGACACCTGTTGTGGCTCTATTTTCCTCAGAATCCCTGTAGAGAAGACATGTCTGTCCCGTATCACAACACACTACTGGGCTCTGGTTGCTCAGACATTGTTTCCTACCAAGATCACTTTACACTGATATTACAACTCACACTGGTGCTTTCATCCCCTGTTTAGCTGGCTGTTTTTTTTTGGGAGGGGGGGGGGGGGGTGTTTACCCTGTTATTTACACACACGGTACGGTACGCTCTCTCCATATCTGTACGTGTGATGATGTTGATTGGTTTTGTAGTCTTTGTTCAGAGGTTGGCAGGCAGAGTTTGCCTCTATCTACTTACCAGGGATCCATTTCACCTGTTGACCTGACACGCGATGTGTGTGTAGTCTATTGCCTGTGTCACTGTCATCCTATCAAAGCTGAGTTTCGGCAACAAAATATATAAAAACAAGACATCTGTCAATAATTGAGAACTCTCCAAACTGCCCTTATTCAGTTAGTCAATCTGGTTCACCAAGGCAGACCTATTTAAGCCCACATAGAACTACATAAAGCAGATCTGGCACATATATTTTGAGTGTGGCTCTATGTTGGTTGCCAGATGCTGTGTATTGATGTAGTGGAGGGCGTTAGGTAACAGGGTCTAAATGGTGGCGCTGCATAGCCCTAACCCTAACCCTTGTATCTATCTGTCAATCACTCCATCGTCTACAAAGGCTCTCCAACATCTAGCTACATTTGGTTATTTTTATGATTTTCAGGGCTCATCTCTCAATGATCGGCTATGAAAAACCAACTGACATTTACTCCTGAGGTGCTGACCTGTTGCACCCTCTACAACCACTGTGATTATTATTATCTGACCCTGCTGGTCATTTATGAACATTTGAACATCTTGGCCATGTTCTGTTATAATCTCCACCCGGCACAGCCAGAAGAGGACTGGCTACCCCTCATAGCCTGGTTCCTCTCTAGGTTACTTCCTAGGTTTTGGCCTTTCTAGGGAGTTTTTCCTAGCCACCGTGCTTCTACACCTGCATTGTTTGCTGTTTGGGGTTTTAGGCTGGGTTTCTGTACAACACTTTGAGATATCAGCTGATGTAAGAAGGGCTATATAAATACATTTGATTTGTACTAGTAGTGACTTTTCTGCTGTCGTGATGTCATACACGCCCATGATGTAGCTAGACCTCATACAAATGCGGTCTAAAGTTAAGTTAATTCCGTAACGCCATGTTATCTGTTGTATAGATCCTGCCACGTGAATCAGGAGAAAGTTGGAGGCCTCAAACCCCGATGAATGGGATTGGTCGGCAATTGACTTGGCCTGATATTTATCACGGAACTATGGACTCCTGTTCTTCTCAGGCAGAGTAATGGTTATGTAGAGAGGATGTTCGTCATATTGAACAGTAGGTGATCCGTGTTCCTCTCTGATTTCAACTATGTAACACTCCGGTGATGCTAACACCCAGTCTGGCTCAGATTTGTCACATCTTCATGACCACATGTGAGGAAATAGCCTCTCAAGTACATTCAACTCGTCATTCAAGAATATACACTCATTCACTCACATACTGGCTTATTCTCAATCTTGAATACACATTTACATCAAGGTCAGTCGAGCAGGCAGACAAACAAACAAACACTCATGAACATGTGCCCACACCCACAGTCTGTTTCCACCTTTCACACTTTGCGTTTCCGTTGTACATTTGGGGGAGGGAGGACTAGGTCGTGTTGTTTCCTCTGTCAGTAGGAAACAGTGACAGAATCAGGGAAAAGAGATGGAGAGGTTTTCATTATGAATAGTATTCCACAGACATAGAAAGAGCACCAGTGTTGTGGTCGTGTGTGTGTTCACTATTAGAGTAGTATCACGGCAGGGAGATCAGTGAGTGTTTCCGGCGCAGGACTGTTGTGGGTGGGTGGACGCCCTAGCAGTGACAGTGAGAGGACTGTTGTGGGTGGGTGGACGCCCTAGCAGTGACGGTGACAGGACTGTTGTGGTTTCTACACTCAGTCTACCATGAGTCAGATACAACACAAAGTAGAGTGGAGGAGAGGAAAGAAGAGGAGGGCAGAGAAGAGGCCAGGTCAGGCAGGCGTGAGTGACAAGCAGCCACACTCGATGATGTGCAGCACTGTGTACGCCTGAATAACAGTAGAAACAGAATCAGACTGATGTACAGATGGATCCCAAATACATCCCTAAGCTACAGACCGAGAACTAAAAGACCGAACACAAGTAGGCCTCACTAATCCTCTTTCCTCTTCTAGAACACACCTTCTAGAACACATGTTCCACTCTGCACCTGAGAACACCTGACAGGGCAAGCGGCAACCTCTCTCCTCTTGTAGGAATTGGAATCAATATTCATGTCCTGCCCTGCAACTAAACAGCATTCCTGTGACTCAGCTATTGGCCCAAACGTTGGGTTTTTATGTGCTGCCTACTGTTTAGAAATAAGTGAACATTTAGACTGAGAGCATAGCCTTTCTGAACGTGCTGTCCTCTATGAAGGCTAATCGTCTCAGTCCATCAGTATGGCTGTGCTCCACGGACCTCCAGGCTAACTCCCTTCTCCCTGGTCTCCCCCCTCTCCTCCCCAGGGTTTGCCTTTCCAGACTGGGCCTACAAACCTGAGTCGAGCCCCGGCTCGCGGCAGATCCAGCTGTGGCACTTCATCCTGGAGCTGCTGAGGAAGGAGGAGTACCATGATGTCATCGCCTGGCAAGGGGACTATGGAGAGTTTGTCATCAAGGACCCTGACGAGGTGGCCCGGTTATGGGGGGCCCGCAAGTGCAAACCCCAGATGAACTACGACAAGCTGAGCAGGGCACTCCGGTAAGGAAACTCAATAACACCAAGCGTGTCCTGCTCCATGTGCTGTTTACACACGGATCCTAATGCACATGGCTGTCTTATGGCAGTGATCCAGGCCCCAATTCCTCCCCAAGCTCGGGCTTCGGCCCCAGATATAGGTTTATTGTTACGTTGTGCACGGTCAACATTTCATCAACACAGTCTGCTTGACATGACCATGTCTCTCACACCTGCCTAAGCTGGCTGTTATGACTATGACACCAGCTCTAGCCCCTAAAGCACTGTATACTGTAGGCCTATCGTATTGGCACTGACCCTATCTCCTAATACACTGTATTCTGTAGGCCTATCGTATTGGCACTGACCCTATCTCCTAATACACTGTATACTGTAGGCCTATTGTATTGGCACTGACCCTATCTCCTAATACACTGTATACTGTAGGCCTATCGTATTGGCACTGACCCTATCTCCTAATACACTGTATACTGTAGGCCTATCGTATTGGCACTGACCCTATCTCCTAATATACTGTAGGCCTATCGTATTGGCACTGACCCTATCTCCTAATACACTGTATACTGTAGGCCTATTGTATTGGCACTGACCCTATCTCCTAATACACTGTATACTGTAGGCCTATCGTATTGGCACTGACCCTATCTCCTAATACACTGTATACTGTAGGCCTATCATATTGGCACTGACCCTATCTCCTAATACACTGTATACTGTAGGCCTATCGTATTGGCACTGACCCTATCTCCTAATACACTGTATTCTGTAGGCCTATCGTATTGGCACTGACCCTATCTCCTAATACACTGTATACTGTAGGTCTATCGTATTGGCACTGACCCTATCTCCTAATACACTGTATACTGTAGGCCTATCGTATTGGCACTGACCCTATCTCCTAATACACTGTATTCTGTAGGCCTATCGTATTGGCACTGACCTTATCTCCTAATACACTGTATACTGTAGGCCTATCATATTGGCACTGACCCTATCTCCTAATACACTGTATTCTGTAGGCCTATCGTATTGGCACTGACCCTATCTCCTAATACACTGTATTCTGTAGGCCTATCGTATTGGCACTGACCCTATCCCCCAATACACTGTTTTGGCAGTGACTAGAAAGCACATGGACTCTATTGACACCAACTCAAACCCCATATTCCTGCCATGGCGTTGATAATATTGCCCATGTAATGGCAGTGACTAAACAAAAAAGATTGTTCACTCAAACACCCCAAACACCCCAAACCCTTATACTGTTATGGCATTGACCTCCATGACCCCGTATGGCTTCCCCATGCACTGTATAACCACTACTCTGACTACATGTAGCCTATCACATGTCAATCACCCATACACTGTATAACCACTACTCTGACCACATGTAGCCTATCACATGTCAATCACCCATACACTGTATAACCACTACTCTGACCACATGTAGCCTATCACATGTCAATCACCCATACACTGTATAACCACTACTCTGACCACATGTAGCCTATCACATGTCAATCACCCATACACTGTATAACCACTACTCTGACCACATGTAGCCTATCACATGTCAATCACCCATACACTGTATAACCACTACTCTGACCACATGTTGTCAATCACATGTCAATCACCCATACACTGTATAACCACTACTCTGACCACATGTTGTCAATCACATGTCAATCACCCATACACTGTATAACCACTACTCTGACCACATGTTGTCAATCACATGTCAATCACCCATACACTGTATAACCACTACTCTGACCACATGTAGCCTATCACATGTCAATCACCCATACACTGTATAACCACTACTCTGACCACATGTTGTCAATCACATGTCAATCACCCATACACTGTATAACCACTACTCTGACTACATGTAGCCTATCACATGTCAATCACCCATACACCGTATGAAAGGGATGAGCATGACAAGTTTAGTACTCAAACTGACATCAACCCAATCTTTACCAGAGATTCTTTAAAAAATGTTTAAATACTGTAAATCTATTTGGTCAACATTTTCTCTTGAAGACGACGTTAATTTGCTTTAACTAATGTTCTATTTGTACATGTGCATTTGCAGGACACACCAAAAACAAACCATGCCAAGCATCACACAATGCTGCTCCCTAAATTCCCTTTCCCAGAAATAATGTTCCAACAATGAGCTGCAGTTTCTGAATCATTTTGTCATTTTCTGCTTAGGGTACTTTACGGTTGTCACTGGTTACCACAGCCACAAAGTCAAAATTGGCTATATTGTAAAAATGAATGAAAACAAAAGATTCTACCAAGTCCAGGCCTCCTCACCAAACAGAGGTCCTGCACAGAACTCATCTCCATGCAGTGTTCAATTTATTGTTAATCAATTTAGAAAATTCCAAGGAACAGGCATAATACACTAAATCCAATGTCTGTATATCAAGAAGAGGGCAGATTTTGGTTTGTAACCTTGAAAAATGTAGACCAGTTTCAAATGATCACTCTGAGAATAACTGTTCCAGGTGGGAGATGCGAATCGCTTGGCACTATTCTGTTATATTACATCCGTTTTTAATACAAAATAGGTGTCTTGTCTGCTAAATTAACAAAACCATGCAATGCCATTGCACAACCATAGGCTTCTTCAAGCAAGCACCACATTGCTGAGGTTACTCCCTTTTTGAAGATTGGGTTCCACAATATAATATAACCTGGCGATATTACGGTTTCAATACATTCATCTTAAATGGCACTTGTTTTTTTATTGACTGACTATATATGAGGCAATTTAGCAATTAAGATGCGTTATCTATAATGGTTATGATAAATGAGGCATTGTTGCTCACTATAGGCATATCCAGAAGATAAATGTGCACATATTCGTTTCTAAAAATAGAACTCGGGCGATTTAAAACAAATGATGCGAGAACTGTTCCAGTCAAAAAGGTCAATTGTCCCTCCCTACTGTATAACTTGTCCCTCCCTACTGTATAACTAGTCCCTCCCTACTGTATAACTAGTCCCTCCCTACTGTATAACTAGTCCCTCCCTACTGTATAACTAGTCCCTCCCTACTGTATAACTTGTCCCTCCCTACTGTATAACTAGTCCCTCCCTACTGTATAACTTGTCCCTCCCTACTGTATAACTAGTCCCTCCCTACTGTATAACTAGTCCCTCCCTACTGTATAACTAGTCCCTCCCTACTGTATAACTAGTCCCTCCCTACTGTATAACTAGTCCCTCCCTACTGTATAACTAGTCCCTCCCTACTGTATAACTAGTCCCTCCCTACTGTATAAGTAGTCCCTCCCTACTGTATAAGTAGTCCCTCCCTACTGTATAACTAGTCCCTCCCTACTGTATAACTAGTCCCTCCCTACTGTATAACTAGTCCCTCCCTACTGTATAACTAGTCCCTCCCTACTGTATAACTAGTCCCTCCCTACTGTATAACTAGTCCCTCCCTACTGTATAACTAGTCCCTCCCTACTGTATAACTAGTCCCTCCCTAATGTATAACTAGTCCGACCACATGCAGCCTATCACATGTGACTCTGAAGCCCATCATTTATGGACACCAACTCAGGTCTGTTATGGCACTGACCCCAACACCCATTAGGGCCTCACCGTTACGGCAATGAACCCCATATACTGTAACACCAATTCAAGCTACTTTGGTGATGACCCCAGCCTTACTCTTAGGTCTGTGACCCTGTAGTGTAACGAGCCAGTAATCCATCCATCCAGGCCTCAGGCTGTACAGTATCATCCCCCAGGCTGGGCCTGATCTACCTCTCAGCTACACACACACACACCGTAACACACCATTTACTCACTGACAACAACGCAACAGACTTTGACATACACTTTGTACTAATCTGTACAGTCTAGAATAATACACAGGTGACACATTGCAAAGCAATTGCTTCACTCAGGACAGAATAGGAGCCATAACCTGAGAGAACTACACAGTTCAACAGCCAAGTCTCTAACCTAACCAGTCACCCCTGACTGTTAGAATGGGCTGGCTTGTAGTCTCTTGTATTTCTGACTTCACAAAACAGAGATTAGACTAAGCACTGATAAACCACACATAATCTGGAAGCAGTGAGAGCAGAAGAGCGATGGGGTCGCCCTGTTTAGGGTGGGGGCTTACGTAAGGTCTCTACTGTGGTGTGATTAACATGGTGTCTGTTGCAGATGGGGTCTGATGAGGACAGCCTGGTTTAACACACTAATTGCAAATCACAGTTTGGAGGGAGGGGGGTGTTTTCCTTTTTGGTCTTAATACATCTTAACGATGTGAGATCCACCTCCTTCCTTCTCCTCCTCGCCTCTGCCCTCCTCTTCTTCCTTATTCTCTCCTCACACTACCCCGTTCTTCTCTTCCTCTCCTCCTCGCCTCTGCCCTCCTCTTCTTCCTTATTCTCTCCTCACACTACCCCGTTCTTCTCTTCCTCTCCTCCTCGCCTCTGCCCTCCTCTTCTTCCTTATTCTCTCCTCACACTACCCCGTTCTTCTCTTCCTCTCATCCTCGCCTCTGCCCTCCTCTTCTTCCTTATTCTCTCCTCACACTACCCCGTTCTTCTCTTCCTCTCCTCTGCCCTCCTCTTCTTCCTCATTCTCTCCTCACACTACCCCGTTCTTCTCTTCCTCTCCTCCTCGCCTCTGCCCTCCTCTTCTTCCTTATTCTCTCCTCACACTACCCCGTTCTTCTCTTCCTCTCATCCTCGCCTCTGCCCTCCTCTTCTTCCTTATTCTCTCCCCACACTACCCCGTTCTTCTCTTCCTCTCATCCTCGCCTCTGCCCTCCTCTTCTTCCTTATTCTCTCCTCACACTACCCCGTTCTTCTCTTCCTCTCCTCCTCGCCTCTGCCCTCCTCTTCTTCCTTATTCTCTCCTCACACTACCCCGTTCTTCTCTTCCTCTCCTCCTCGCCTCTGCCCTCCTCTTCTTCCTTATTCTCTCCTCACACTACCCCGTTCTTCTCTTCCTCTCCTCCTCGCCTCTGCCCTCCTCTTCTTCCTTATTCTCTCCTCACACTACCCCGTTCTTCTCTTCCTCTCCTCCTCGCCTCTGCCCTCCTCTTCTTCCTTATTCTCTCCTCACACTACCCCGTTCTTCTCTTCCTCTCCTCCTCGCCTCTGCCCTCCTCTTCTTCCTTATTCTCTCCTCACACTACCCCGTTCTTCTCTTCCTCTCCTCCTCGCCTCTGCCCTCCTCTTCTTCCTTATTCTCTCCTCACACTACCCCGTTCTTCTCTTCCTCTCATCCTCGCCTCTGCCCTCCTCTTCTTCCTTATTCTCTCCTCACACTACCCCGTTCTTCTCTTCCTCTCCTCCTCGCCTCTGCCCTCCTCTTCTTCCTTATTCTCTCCTCACACTACCCCGTTCTTCTCTTCCTCTCCTCCTCGCCTCTGCCCTCCTCTTCTTCCTTATTCTCTCCTCACACTACCCCGTTCTTCTCTTCCTCTCCTCCTCGCCTCTGCCCTCCTCTTCTTCCTTATTCTCTCCTCACACTACCCCGTTCTTCTCTTCCTTCTCCTCCTCGCCTCTGCCCTCCTCTTCTTCCTTATTCTCTCCTCACACTACCCCGTTCTTCTCTTCCTCTCCTCCTCGCCTCTGCCCTCCTCTTCTTCCTTATTCTCTCCTCACACTACCCCGTTCTTCTCTTCCTCTCCTCCTCGCCTCTGCCCTCCTCTTCTTCCTTATTCTCTCCTCACACTACCCCGTTCTTCTCTTCCTCTCCTCCTCGCCTCTGCCCTCCTCTTCTTCCTTATTCTCTCCTCACACTACCCCGTTCTTCTCTTCCTCTCCTCCTCGCCTCTGCCCTCCTCTTCTTCCTTATTCTCTCCTCACACTACCCCGTTCTTCTCTTCCTCTCCTCCTCGCCTCTGCCCTCCTCTTCTTCCTTATTCTCTCCTCACACTACCCCGTTCTTCTCTTCCTCTCATCCTCGCCTCTGCCCTCCTCTTCTTCCTTATTCTCTCCTCACACTACCCCGTTCTTCTCCTCCTCTCCTCCTCGCCTCTGCCCTCCTCTTCTTCCTTATTCTCTCCTCACACTACCCCGTTCTTCTCCTCCTCTCCTCCTCGCCTCTGCCCTCCTCTTCTTCCTTATTCTCTCCTCACACTACCCCGTTCTTCTCTTCCTCTCCTCCTCGCCTCTGCCCTCCTCTTCTTCCTTATTCTCTCCTCACACTACCCCGTTCTTCTCTTCCTCTCCTCCTCGCCTCTGCCCTCCTCTTCTTCCTTATTCTCTCCTCACACTACCCCGTTCTTCTCCTCCTCTCCTCCTCGCCTCTGCCCTCCTCTTCTTCCTTATTCTCTCCTCACACTACCCCGTTCTTCTCTTCCTCTCCTCCTCGCCTCTGCCCTCCTCTTCTTCCTTATTCTCTCCTCACACTACCCCGTTCTTCTCTTCCTCTCATCCTCGCCTCTGCCCTCCTCTTCTTCCTTATTCTCTCCTCACACTACCCCGTTCTTCTCCTCCTCTCCTCCTCGCCTCTGCCCTCCTCTTCTTCCTTATTCTCTCCTCACACTACCCCGTTCTTCTCCTCCTCTCCTCCTCGCCTCTGCCCTCCTCTTCTTCCTTATTCTCTCCTCACACTACCCCGTTCTTCTCTTCCTCTCCTCCTCGCCTCTGCCCTCCTCTTCTTCCTTATTCTCTCCTCACACTACCCCGTTCTTCTCTTCCTCTCATCCTCGCCTCTGCCCTCCTCTTCTTCCTTATTCTCTCCCCACACTACCCCGTTCTTCTCTTCCTCTCATCCTCGCCTCTGCCCTCCTCTTCTTCCTTATTCTCTCCTCACACTACCCCGTTCTTCTCCTCCTCTCCTCCTCGCCTCTGCCCTCCTCTTCTTCCTTATTCTCTCCTCACACTACCCCGTTCTTCTCCTCCTCGCCTCCTCGCCTCTGCCCTCCTCTTCTTCCTTATTCTCTCCTCACACTACCCCGTTCTTCTCTTCCTCTCATCCTCGCCTCTGCCCTCCTCTTCTTCCTTATTCTCTCCTCACACTACCCCGCTCTTCTCTTCCTCTCCTCCTCGCCTCTGCCCTCCTCTTCTTCCTTATTCTCTCCTCACACTACCCCGTTCTTCTCTTCCTCTCCTCCTCGCCTCTGCCCTCCTCTTCTTCCTTATTCTCTCCCCACACTACCCCGTTCTTCTCTTCCTCTCATCCTCGCCTCTGCCCTCCTCTTCTTCCTTATTCTCTCCTCACACTACCCCGTTCTTCTCTTCCTCTCATCCTCGCCTCTGCCCTCCTCTTCTTCCTTATTCTCTCCTCACACTACCCCGTTCTTCTCTTCCTCTCCTCCTCGCCTCTGCCCTCCTCTTCTTCCTTATTCTCCCCTCACACTACCCCGTTCTTCTCCTCCTCTCCTCCTCGCCTCTGCCCTCCTCTTCTTCCTTATTCTCTCCTCACACTACCCCGCTCTTCTCTTCCTCTCCTCCTCGCCTCTGCCCTCCTCTTCTTCCTTATTCTCTCCTCACACTACCCCGTTCTTCTCCTCCTCGCCTCTGCCCTCCTCTTCTTCCTTATTCTCTCCTCACACTACCCCGTTCTTCTCTTCCTCTCATCCTCGCCTCTGCCCTCCTCTTCTTCCTTATTCTCTCCTCACACTACCCCGTTCTTCTCATCCTCTCCTCACCCCTTCTCCTCCTCGCCTCTGCCCTCCTCTTCTTCCTTATTCTCTCCTCACACTACCCCGTTCTTCTCATCCTCTCCTCACCCCTTCTCCTCCTCGCCTCTGCCCTCCTCTTCTTCCTTATTCTCTCCTCACACTACCCCGTTCTTCTCATCCTCTCCTCACCCCTTCTCCTCCTCGCCTCTGCCCTCCTCTTCTTCCTTATTCTCTCCTCACACTACCCCGTTCTTCTCTTCCTCTCCTCCTCGCCTCTGCCCTCCTCTTCTTCCTTATTCTCTCCCCACACTACCCCGTTCTTCTCCTCCTCTCCTCCTCGCCTCTGCCCTCCTCTTCTTCCTTATTCTCTCCTCACACTACCCCGTTCTTCTCTTCCTCTCCTCCTCGCCTCTGCCCTCCTCTTCTTCCTTATTCTCTCCTCACACTACCCCGTTCTTCTCTTCCTCTCCTCCTCGCCTCTGCCCTCCTCTTCTTCCTTATTCTCTCCTCACACTACCCCGTTCTTCTCTTCCTCTCCTCCTCGCCTCTGCCCTCCTCTTCTTCCTTATTCTCTCCTCACACTACCCCGTTCTTCTCCTCCTCTCATCCTCGCCTCTGCCCTCCTCTTCTTCCTTATTCTCTCCCCACACTACCCCGTTCTTCTCTTCCTCTCCTCCTCGCCTCTGCCCTCCTCTTCTTCCTTATTCTCTCCTCACACTACCCCGTTCTTCTCTTCCTCTCATCCTCGCCTCTGCCCTCCTCTTCTTCCTTATTCTCTCCTCACACTACCTCATTCTTCTCTTCCTCTCATCCTCTCCTCACCCCTTCTCCACATTTCCTCTGGTTTCATCCTCCTTATAGTCTAGTAGTGCCCAGGCCTGTAGAGTCACAGTATTAGAACAGATATGGAGCTTAGCCCACCAGTAAGTCATTTATTTATTTATTCAGTCAAAGTTTTGGACACACCTACTCATTCCAGGGTTTGTCTTTATTTAAAAACAGATTTTCAAAAAAAAAAAAATTCATTGCAGCCTTCCTCCTCTTTCACTCTGTCTGCTCCCCTTGTATCTTTCTCCATCTTTCCCTCTGTAGCGTGTCTCTCCCTCATATCTCTGACCTTAACACACACACTTATATTTCCGTCTTTGTGGAGACCTAAAATTGATTTCCTTTAAAAATTTTCTCTAACCCTACCACCTAACCCTACCACCTAACCCTACCACCTAACCCTACCGCCTAGACTTACCCTACCGCCTAGACTTACCCTACCGCCTAGACTTACCCTACCGCCTAGACTTACCCTACCGCCTAGACTTACCCTACCGCCTAACCCTACCGCCTAACCCTACCGCCTAACCCTACCGCCTAGACCTACCGCCTAGACCTAACCCTACCGCCTAGACCTAACCCTACCGCCTAGACTTAACCCTACCGCCTAGACCTAACCCTACCGCCTAGACCTAACCCTACCACCTAGACCTAACCCTACCGCCTAGACCTAACCCTACCGCCTAGACCTAACCCTACCGCCTAACCCTACCGCCTAGACCTAACCCTACCGCCTAGACCTAACCCTACCGCCTAGACCTAACCCTACCGCCTAGACCTAACCCTACCGCCTAGACCTAACCCTACCGCCTAACCCTACTGCCTAGACCTAACCCTACTGCCTAGACCTAACCCTATCGCCTATACCTAACCCTACCGCCTAAGCATAACCCTACCACCTAACCCTACCGCCTAAATCTAACCCTTCCGCCTAACCCTACCGCCTAACCTTACCGCCTAACCTTAACCCTAACCGCCTAACCCTAAACCTTCCGCCTAACCCTAAATCTACCTTCTAGACCTAACCCTAATTGTAACCCTACCGCCTAACCCTAACCCTACCGCCTAACCTTAACTCTACCGCCTAACTCTAACCCTACCGCCTAAGCATAACCCTACCACCTAACCCTACCGCCTAACCCTAACCCTAAATCTACCGCCTAGACCTAACCCTAATTGTAACCCTACCACCTAACCCTACCGCCTAACCCTAAACCTTCCGCCTAACACTAAATCTACCGCCTAGACCTAACCCCAATTGTAACCCTACCGCCTAACCCTACCGCCTAACCTTAACTCTACCGCCTAACCCTAACCCAACTCTAACCCTACCGCCTAACCCTAACCCTACCTCCTAACCCTAACCCTACCGCCTAACCCTAAACCTACCGCCTACCCTAAATCTACCGGCTAGACCTAACCCTGATTGTAACCCTAAACCTACCGCCTAACCCTAAACCTACCGCCTAACCCTAAACCTACCGCCTAACCCTAAATCTACCGGCTAGACCTAACCCTGATTGTAACCCTAAACCTACCGCCTAACCCTAAACCTACCGCCTAACCCTAAATCTACCGGCTAGACCTAACCCTGATTGTAACCCTAAACCTACCGCCTAACCCTAAACCTACCGCCTAACCCTAAATCTACCGGCTAGACCTAACCCTGATTGTAACCCTAAACCTACCGCCTAACCCTAAACCTACCGCCTAACCCTAAATCTACCGGCTAGACCTAACCCTAATTGTAACCCTAAACCAAACCCCTAAGCGTAAAATAGCCTTTGTCCCTCTGGATAGAAGAACAAGACCACACACACACACACACACACACACACACACACACACACACACACACACACACACGGCCTAATCCTCACTGTGTGAGTGTGAATTTCACAGTGGCTGTGGGAGCAGGAGACAGGAATGATGCAGGGAGTCACGTGTCCTCTTGGAGAGTCAACTCACAGGCACACTGGATTACAATAGTATTCCTGATAAGGGGAAATCACCATGTGCACACTATACAGGAAACTGTAAGATCATGGGCCTGGGTGATTGAAGTGCAGGGGCTTGAAAACATGCGTTTGAACTGTGTGTGCGAGAGAGTGTGTGTAAGTTAACTCCAGCTGAAGTCCTGGGTACCACACTGACTTTGGTCTCCAGATTTCTTCCATATGTGTGGAGCAAGGTGGCCCTCTCTGTCATGTGTTCCATATGGGGATGGGGTTGCTACAATGTGTGTTTTATTGGTCTTTAGTGCCATCAATCCTCTTCCCACATTGCTATTGATGTGAATCTTGAGAGGGTTTGTTGTGGTAGCAGACCCATGACCTCACATACCGCTCCGGTGTCAAACGAGGTGTGTGTGTGTGTGCGTGTGTGTGTGTGTGTGTGTGTGTGTGTGTGTGTGTGTGTGTGCGTGCTTGAATTGAACAAAGTGCCAAAGGGAGTTGATCATGGATGATTTATTTATTGTTGTTGCTCTGAGTGAAATGTATGAACAGTACTCTATCAGAGATATTAATCACAGTGATAGAGCGACTGGTTCACAGCACTTGGAGGTAAACCCATCCCATAGACATTATTGTGCTCTGTAGCCCCAGTCCCAGTGTGGATCCCCTCTCCACCCAGTGCTCAGAGAGAGAGAGGGGTGGAGAGGGAGAGTGGACAATGGCATCAGTGTACTGGTTGGAGGGCTATGGGAGTAAACCAAGATGGCAGTCGCACAGTGAAGCCCTGGGTCTCTCTCTCTCTCTGGTCCCAGTACCATGTTGTGGTCTGGGCCTCTGATGGGGTCATGATGTTGACTGTTAGCAGCTCATACAGGTCAGAGGTTAGAGGTTGCATTCACCACAGCTGGCAAAGATTACCATCAGGCGCCGTAGGATACCCCTCCCCCATCTCACACACACACCGATCGTGTTCACTCCGTGTGTGTTTGATTGAGCAGAACTGCTGTGACACCACTGTGACTAGGACTGTGACTAGGTCAGGAGTCCCGGCCTTACAACAGAGCCTATTGTATAGAGAGAACTAGGGAGAGGAGGGCGGGTGACTGTATGAGTTTGTGTTAAGTGTGTTGTACATTTATAGTCCCGTGTGTGTGTGGTGTGTGTACACATCTCATTGTCCAGGATAGAATGAGTCTTTTATTTGCTGTGCGGGCAGAGCACACACGAGCCGCACACACCCAGAGTACACTTGACCACACGCTTGTGCCCACAGAGCATGTGACTGGCCTAATCAGACTCCAGATAGATCCTCATCTCCACACACACACACCCTTAAAGCATGTGACCAGCCTAGCCAGACCCTCATCTTTACACACACACACACACACACACACACACACACACACACACACACACCCTTAGAGCACGTGACCAGCCTAGCCAGACCCTCATCTTTACACACACACACACACACACACACACACACACACACTACAGTTTAGCCACCCACCAACACTGGTCACACAAACCAGGTTTTCCAGTAGTGTTCGGTCTCACGTGCATAAGGCCACACACCTGAGTGTGAGCAGCTGGTGTGACGAGAGGCAGAAAATAAACAGGGACTCATGGAGGGCGTTGTTATCCTGACTTCCTGTTACAGTCAGTGCCTAGTTACTGCACTACAATGTGTGTGTCCGTGCCTGTCCGTGTGTAGGGAAAGAGAGCCAGAGAGCAGTTATATGACAATAGATTGTGTGTGTGTGTGTTAGAGGTCGACTGATTAATCACAATGGCAGATTAATTGGGGCCGATTTCAAGTTTTCTTTATAATCGGAAATCTGCATTTTTGGGTGCCGATTTTTTAAATATTTTTTTATACCTTTATTTAACTAGGCAAGTCAGTTAAGAACACATTCTTATGTTCAATGGTGGCCTAGGAACAGTGGGTTAACTGCCTCGTTCAGGGGCAGAACGACAGATTTTCACATTGTCAGCTCGGGGAATCCAATCTTACAACCTTACAGTTAACAACCTGCCTCTCTCTCGTTGCACTCCACAAGGAGACTGCCTGTTACGCGAATGCAGTAAGCCAAGGTAAGTTGCTAGCTAGCATTACATTTATCTTATAAAAAACAATCATAAATCACTAGTTAACTACACATGGTTGATGATATTACTAGATATTATCTAGCGTGTCCTGCGTTGCATATAATCTGACTGAGCATACAAGTATAAGTATCTGACTGAGCGGTGGTAGGCAGAAGCAGGCGCGTAAACAATCCTTCAAACAGCAATTTAGTGCGTTTTGCCAGCAGCTCTTCACAATGCTTCAAACATTGAGCTGTTTATGACTTCAAGCCTATCAACTCACAAGATGAGGCTGGTGTAACCGATGTGAAATGGCTGGCTAGTTAGCGCGCGCTAATAGCGTTTCAAACGTCACTCGCTCTGAGCCTTCTAGTAGTTGTTCCCCTTGCTCTGCATGGGTAACGCTGCTTCGATGGTGGCTGTTGTCGTTGTGTTGTTGGTTCGAGCCCAGGGAGGAGCGAGGAGAGGGACGGAAGCTATACTGTTACACTGGCAATACTAAAGTGCCTATAAGAACATCCAATAGTCAAAGGTTAATGAAATATAAATGGTATAGAGGGAAATAGTCATATAAATACTATAATAACTACAACCTAAAACTTCTTACCTGGGAATATTGAAGACTCATGTTAAAAGGAACCACCAGCTTTCATATGTTCTCATGTTCTGAGCAAGGAACTTAAACGTTAGCTTTCTTACATAGCACATATTGCACTTTTACTTTCTTCTCCAACACTTTGTTTTTACATTATTTAAACCAAATTGAACATGTTTCATTATTTACTTGAGGCTAAATTTATTTTATTGATGTATTATATTAAGTTAAAATAAGTGTTAATTCAGTATTGTTGTAATTGTCATTATTACAAAAAATGTTATTTTTAAATCGGCCGATTAATCGGCATCAGCCTTTTTGGTCCTCCAATAATCGGTGTCGGCGTTGAAAAATCGTAATCGGTCGACCTCTAGTGTGTATAGAGAGCAGCTATATGACAATAGATGTGGTGTGTGTGTATAGAGAGCAGCGATATGACAATAGATGTGGTGTGTGTGTATAGAGAGCAGCTATATGACAATAGATGTGTGTGTGTGTATAGAGAGCAGCGATATGACAATAGATGTGTGTGTGTGTGTATAGAGAGCAGCGATATGACAATAGATGTTGTGTGTGTGTATAGAGAGCAGCTATATGACAATAGATGTGGTGTGTGTGTGTGTGTGTATAGAGAGCAGCGATATGATAATAGATGGTGTGTGTGTGTGTGTGTGTATAGAGAGCAGCGATATGACAATAGATGTTGTGTGTGTGTGTGTGTGTATAGAGAGCAGCTATATGACAATAGATGTTGTGTGTGTGTATAGAGAGCAGCTATATGACAATAGATGGTGTGTGTGTGTGTGTGTGTATAGAGAGCAGCTATATGACAATAGATGTTGTGTGTGTGTATAGAGAGCAGCAATATGACAATAGATGTGGTGTGTGTGTGTGTGTATAGAGAGCAGCGATATGACAATAGATTGTGTGTGTGTGTGTATAGAGAGCAGCGATATGACAATAGATGGTGTGTGTGTGTGTGTGTTTATAGAGAGCAGCGATATGACAATAGATGGTGTGGGTGTATAGAGAGCAGCGATATGACAATAGATGGTGTGTGTAGAGAGAGCAGCGATATGACAATAGATGGTGTGTGTGTGTGTGTGTTTATAGAGAGCAGCGATATGACAATAGATGGTGTGGGTGTATAGAGAGCAGCGATATGACAATAGATGGTGTGTGTGTGTGTGTGTTTATAGAGAGCAGCGATATGACAATAGATGGTGTGGGTGTATAGAGAGCAGCGATATGACAATAGATGGTGTGGGTGTAGAGAGAGCAGCGATATGACAATAGATGGTATGTGTGTGTATAGAGAGCAGCTATATGACAATAGATGGTGTGGGTGTAGAGAGAGCAGCTATATGACAATAGATGATGTGGGTGTAGAGAGAGCAGCTATATGACAATAGATGATGTGGGTGTATAGAGAGCAGCTATATGACAGTAGATGGTGTGTGTGTAGAGAGAGCAGCTATATGACAATAGATGGTGTGTGTGTAGAGAGAGCAGCTATATGACAATAGATGGTGTGTGTGTGTATAGAGAGCAGCGATATGACAATAGATGGTGTGTGTGTAGAGAGAGCAGCGATATGACAATAGATGGTGTGGGTGTATAGAGAGCAGCGATATGACAATAGATGGTGTGGGTGTATAGAGAGCAGCGATATGACAATAGATGGTGTGGGTGTAGAGAGAGCAGCTATATGACAATAGATGGTGTGGGTGTAGAGAGAGCAGCGATATGACAATAGATGGTGTGTGTGTATAGAGAGCAGCGATATGACAATAGATGGTGTGGGTGTAGAGAGAGCAGCTATATGACAATAGATGGTGTGGGTGTAGAGAGAGCAGCGATATGACAATAGATGGTGTGTGTGTATAGAGAGCAGCGATATGACAATAGATGGTGTGGGTGTAGAGAGAGCAGCTTTATGACAATAGATGGTGTGGGTGTAGAGAGAGCAGCGATATGACAATAGATGGTGTGTGTGTATAGAGAGCAGCGATATGACAATAGATGGTTTGGGTGTAGAGAGAGCAGCGATATGACAATAGATGGTGTGTGTGTATAGAGAGCAGCGATATGACAATAGATGGTGTGTGTGTGTAGAGAGAGCAGCTATATGACAATAGATGGTGTGGGTGTATAGAGAGCAGCTATATGACAATAGATGGTGTGGGTGTAGAGAGAGCAGCTATATGACAATAGATGGTGTGGGTGTAGAGAGAGCAGCTATATGACAATAGATGGTGTGGGTGTATAGAGAGCAGCGATATGACAATAGATGGTGTGGGTGTATAGAGAGCAGCGATATGACAATAGATGGTGTGTGTGTATAGAGAGCAGCGTTATGACAATAGATGGTGTGGGTGTAGAGAGAGCAGCGATATGACAATAGATGGTGTGGGTGTTATAGAGAGCAGCGTTATGACAATAGATGGTGTGTGTGTGTAGAGAGAGCAGCTATATGACAATAGATGGTGTGTGTGTGTAGAGAGAGCAGCTATATGACAATAGATGGTGTGGGTGTAGAGAGAGCAGCTATATGACAATAGATGGTGTGGGTGTATAGAGAGCAGCGATATGACAATAGATGGTGTGTGTGTATAGAGAGCAGCGATATGACAATAGATGGTGTGGGTGTAGAGAGAGCAGCTATATGACAATAGATGGTGTGGGTGTATAGAGAGCAGCGATATGACAATAGATGGTGTGTGTGTGTGTATAGAGAGCAGCGATATGACAATAGATGGTGTGTGTTTATAGAGAGCA
The DNA here is from genome assembly GCF_057628025.1 of Oncorhynchus mykiss. Taxonomy (NCBI): domain Eukaryota; kingdom Metazoa; phylum Chordata; class Actinopteri; order Salmoniformes; family Salmonidae; genus Oncorhynchus; species Oncorhynchus mykiss. The sequence continues at coordinate 20,122,666 of NC_143023.1, forward strand.
GCTGTATGACAATAGATGGTATGTGTGTTGAGAGGGAGCAGCTATATGACAATAGATGGTGTGTGTTTATAGAGAGCAGCTGTATGACAATAGATGGTATGTGTGTTTATAGAGAGCAGCTATATGACAATAGATGGTGTGTGTTTATAGAGAGCAGCTGTATGACAATAGATGGTATGTGTGTTGAGAGGGAGCAGCTATATGACAATAGATGGTGTGTGTTTATAGAGAGCAGCTGTATGACAATAGATGGTGTGGGTGTAGAGAGGGAGCAGCTATATGACAATAGATGGTGTGTGTAGAGAGAGCTGCGATATGACAATAGATGGTGTGTGTTTATAGAGAGCAGCTGTATGACAATAGATGGTGTGTGTTTATAGAGAGCAGCTGTATGACAATAGATGGTATGTGTGTTGAGAGGGAGCAGCTATATGACAATAGATGGTGTGTGTTTATAGAGAGCAGCTATACGACAATAGATGGTATGTGTGTTTATAGAGAGCAGCTATATGACAATAGATGGTGTGTGTGTATAGAGAGCAGCTATATGACAATAGATGGTGTGTGTAGAGAGAGCTGCTGTTGTACTCTGGAGAACAGATGACTCTGTATCAAGCAGCCATATTGCTTTGAAACTGACAGTATGAAGAGTTCCAATAGACAGGGCAGCTAAATGGCTAGAAGGATGGTTAGACCAGGGTCACTGTTAAGAGGATTCAAATTTCCCCTACTTTCTCTTCCTCTCATCTGTCCTCTGTTCTTCTCTCATCTCTGATCCCTCTGTCCTCTCTTCTCCTCTCATCTCTGATCCATCTGTCCCCTCTTCTCCTCTCATCTCTGATCCCTCTGTCCTCTCTTCTCCTTATCTCTGATCCCTCTGTCCTCTCTTCTCCTCTCATCTCTGATCCCCCTGTCCTCTCTTCTCCTCTCATCTCTGATCCCTCTGTCCTCTCTTCTCTGCTCATCTCTGATCCTTATGTCTTCTCTTCTCCTCTCATCTCTGATCCCTCTGTCCTCTCTTCTCCTCTCATTTCTGATCCTTATGTCTTCTCTTCTCCTCTCATCTCTGATCCCTCTGTCCTCTCTTCTCCTCTCATCTCTGATCCATCTGTCCTCTCTTCTCTGATCCTTATGTCCCCTCTTCTCTATCATCTCTGATCCCTCTGTCCTCTCTTCTCCTCTCATCTCTGATCCCCCTGTCCTCTCTTCTCCTCTCATCTCTGATCCCTCTGTCCTCTCTCCTCTCTCCATCAACTCTGGGAATTCCACAGCACAGTCTTGATGACATTTTCCAGGAAATGACCCATCCCTCTGTTCTCTCTCTCTCTCATCTCTCTCTATTTGGTGTGTGCCTACTTCTCTGCTTTGTCTCATCAGCCAGTTTAGTTGTTTGTAATTGTGGGTGTAATCCCTGTCCTGCAATCTCACACACATACTGTATACACACAATCTCACACACATACTGTGTACACACAATCTCACACACATACTGTGTACACACAATCTCACACACATACTGTGTACACACAATCTCACACACATACTGTGTACACACAATCTCACACACATACTGTGTACACACAATCTCACACACATACTGTGTACACACAATCTCACACATACTGTGTACACACAATCTCACACACATACTGTGTACACACAATCTCACACACAGACTGTATACACACAATCTCACACACAGACTGTGTACACACAATCTCACACACAGACTGTATACACACAATCTCACATGGATACAACAAATAGCACACCCATAAACCCATTGCATATTTTCCTGGAAGTCTCTCACTAAGTCTAAATCCACATGGGTATTGTTACATCTGATTATGAGCGGATGAAGGTTTTTAGGTGTGTGTGTTCACCTTTGTGTGTGTGGAGTGTGTCAGGGCTGGGGGGGGGGGGGCAGCTAAACACAGACCCTCAAAGAATCTTTATTCTCGTTTGAAGTGAGTTCAAATGCTCTTCAAAGCATTCCCGTACTCTGACTATGTGATGAGAGAGGGAGGAAGGGAGGAGATCGAGAGGGTAGAGTTGTGTAGGACCATGTGCCTCTCCTCTGTCGGAAATGGAGAGACATACTGCTGGGAGGCTGCCTGACCTAAACAATGTTTTCAACAGAGCAGGCCTGTCCTGTCTCCCACTCCGTCTCCATCGCCCCCAGGGAAAGAGGGAGGGAAGAGGGATAAACCGGTAGATAATATTAAATGGGACGGATGGAAGAATGGAATGCGATAGAGGAATGAAGGGGAGAGAATCAGATCCAGAGGGAGGGGGGGAGCGGAGGGGGGAAGGGAGAAAGAGGGGAGAGGGAGCGGAGGGGGGGAAGGGAGAGGGATGGAGGGAGAGAGAGGGAGGGGGAGGGATGGAGAGGGGAGAGGGAGGGGGAGGGATGGAGAGAGAGGGGAGGGAGAGGGATGGAGAGAGAGGGGAGGGGGAGGGATGGAGAGAGAGGGGAGAGGGAGGGGGAGGGATGGAGAGAGAGGGGAGAGGGAGGGGGCGGGATGGAGGGAGAGGGAGGGGGCGGGATGGAGAGAGAGGGGAGAGAGAGGGGAGAGGGAGCGGAGGGGGGGGAGGGAGAGGGATGGAGGGAGAGAGAATTGAATTGAATTGAATTGAGAGAGAAGGGAGAGGGAGCGAAGGGGGGGAAGGGAGAGGGATGGAGGGAGAGGGGAGGGGGAGGGATGGAGAGAGAGGGGAGGGGGAGGGATGGAGAGAGAGGGGAGGGGAAGGGATGGAGAGAGAGGGGAGGGGAAGGGATGGAGAGAGAGGCGAGAGGGAGGGGGAGGGATGGAGAGAGGGGAGGGGGCGGGATGGAGAGAGAGGGGAGAGGGAGCGGAGGGGGGAAGGGAGAGGGGTGGAGAGAGAGAGGGAGGGGGAGGGATGGAGAGGGAGGGGGCGGGATGGAGAGAGAGAGGGAGGGGGAGGGATGGAGAGGGAGGGGGCGGGATGGAGAGAGAGGGGAAAGGGAGCGGAGGGGGGAAGGGAGAGGGATGGAGTGAGGGGGAGGGATGGAGGGGGAGAGAGAGAGGGGAGAGGGAGGGATGGAGGGGGAGAGGGAGAGGGAGGGAGAGAGAGAGGGGAGGGGGAGGGATGGAGGGAGAGAGAGGGGAAAGGGAGCGGAGGGGGAAAGGGAGCGGAGGGGGAAAGGGAGAGAGAGGGGAAAGGGAGCGGAGGGGGGAAAGGAGAGGGATGAGGGAGAGGGAGGGGGAGGGATGGAGGGAGAGAGAGGGGATAGGGAGCGGAGGGGGAAAAGGAGAGGGATGGAGGGAGAGAGAGGGGATAGGGAGCGGAAGGGGGAAAGGAGAGGGATAGAGTGGGGGGATGGAGGGAGAGAGAGGGGAAAGGGAGCGGATGGGGGAAAGGAGAGGGATGGAGGGAGGGGGAGGGATGGAGGGAGAGGGAGGGGATAGGGAGCGGAGGGGGGAAAGGAGAGGGATGGAGGGAGGGGGAGGGCGAGAGAGGGGATAGGGAGCGGAGGGGGAGCGGAGGGGGGGAAGGCAGAGGGATGGATGGGAAGGGATGGAGGGAGAGAGAGGGGAGAGGGATGGAGGGAGAGGGAGGGGAGAGGGGGCGGAGGGGATGGGATGAAGGGAGAGAGAAGTGAGAGGGAGCGGAGAGGAATGGAGGGAGAGGGAGCGGAGGGGGGAGGGGAGAGGGATGGAGGGAGAGGGAGCAGATGGGAAGGGATGGAGGGAGAGAGAGGGGAGAGGGAGCGGAGGGGGGAAGGGAGAGGGATGGAGGGAGAGAGAGAGGGGAGAGGGAGCGGAGGGGGGAGGGAGGGACAGAAAAAGAGCTACAGTCTGCCTCCATACACAGACACCACAAGTCTTAGCATAATAAGAGTGGGAGGCTCCAGGTAAAATAACAGCGTAGTAGATAATAACAGCTACTCTGGCTGACTGACTGGCGGACTGTCCCAGACCCATGCAGTCAGTCACCAGTAGTGGAACACCACTAATCATACTGTATTATCAGCAGTCCTAACCTCTAACCTCTCACACACACACACTGACACACACACACACACACACACACACTGACACACACACACATACACTGATACACACATACACTGACATTGGTGAGGGGCTGTGGGGTTAGTCAGAGCGTTGTTAGGTTGGTGAGGGGCTGTGGGGTTAGTCAGAGCGGTGTTAGGTTGGTGAGGGGCTGTGGGGTTAGTCAGAGCAGTGTTAGGTTGGTGAGGGGCTGTGGGGTTAGTCAGAGCGGTGTTAGGTTGGTGAGGGGGCTGTGGGGTTAGTCAGAGCGGTGTTAGGTTGGTGAGGGGCTGTGGGGTTAGTCAGAGCGGTGTTAGGTTGGTGAGGGGCTGTGGGGTTAGTCAGAGCGGTGTTAGGTTGGTGAGGGGCTGTGGGGTTAGTCAGAGCGGTGTTAGGTTGGTGAGGGCCTGTGGGGTTAGTCAGAGCGGTGTTAGGTTGGTGAGGGGGCTGTGGGGTTAGTCAGAGCGGTGTTAGGTTGGTGAGGGGGCTGTGGGGTTAGTCAGAGCGGTGTTAGGTTGGTGAGGGGGCTGTGGGGTTAGTCAGAGCGGTGTTAGGTTGGTGAGGGGCTTTGGGGTTAGTCAGAGCGGTGTTAGGTTGGTGAGGGGCTGTGGGGTTAGTCAGAGTGGTGTTAGGTTGGTGAGGGGGCTGTGGGGTTAGTCAGAGCGGTGTTAGGTTGGTGAGGGGGCTGTGGGGTTAGTCAGAGCGGTGTTAGGTTGATGAGGGGCTGTGGGGTTAGTCAGAGCGGTGTTAGGTTGGTGAGGGGCTGTGGGGTTAGTCAGAGCGGTGTTAGGTTGATGAGGGGCTGTGCGGTTAGTCAGAGCGGTGTTAGGTTGGTGAGGGGCTGTGGGGTTAGTCAGAGCGGTGTTAGGTTGGTGAGGGGCTGTGGGGTTAGTCAGAGCGGTGTTAGGTTGGTGAGGGGGCTGTGGGGTTAGTCAGAGCGGTGTTAGGTTGATGAGGGGCTGTGGGGTTAGTCAGAGCGGTGTTAGGTTGGTGAGGGGCTGTGGGGTTAGTCAGAGCGGTGTTAGGTTGGTGAGGGGCTGTGGGGTTAGTCAGAGCGGTCTTAGGTTGGTGAGGGGCTGTGGGGTTAGTCAGAGCGGTGTTTGGTTGGTGAGGGGCTGTGTAGTTCGTCAGAGCGGTGTTAGGTTGGTGAGGGGCTGTGGGGTTAGTCAGAGCGGTGTTTGGTTGGTGAGGGGCTGTGGGGTTAGTCAGAGCGATGTTTGGTTGGTGAGGGGCTGTGGGGTTAGTCAGAGCGGTGTTTGGTTGGTGAGGGGCTTTGGGGTTAGTCAGAGCGGTGTTTGGTTGGTGAGGGGCTGTGGGGTTAGTCAGAGCGGTGTTTGGTTGGTGAGGGGCTGTGGGGTTAGTCAGAGCGGTGATTATTGGTGGGTTTAGATGAATGGTACATAAAGAGATGGACTAGGGTTAACAGAGGGACAGGGGAGTGTGATTATTGGTGGGTTTAGATGAATGGTACATAGAGAGATGGACTAGGGTTAACAGAGGGACAGGGGAGTGTGATTATTGGTGGGTTTAGATGAATGGTACATAAAGAGATGGACTAGGGTTAACAGAGGGACAGGGGAGTGTGTGACCAGTTGGTCTAGAAAAGCCCTGACTAAACTACTGTGCCTCTGATTTGGTCGGATGCCGATATATTAACACACACACACACCCCATCTCTCCTGGCTACTTTGTGTGGACGTCACACAATACTAGTTAATAAGACCATTCACTAGCTGTGTGTGGAGGGACATGACAGACCTGGGTTTATTGAAAATAAATAATTTCCCCCTGTGTGGTACCATTTGAAGAGTTCCTGTATGAATGTGTGTGGTACCATTTGAAGAGTTCCTGTATGACTGTGTGTGTGGTACCATTTGAAGAGTTCCTGTATGACTGTGTGTGGTACCATTTGAAGAGTTCCTGTATGACTGTGTGTGTGGTACCATTTGAAGAGTTACTGTATGACTGTGTGTGTGGTACCATTTGAAGAGTTCCTGTATGACTGTGTGTGTGGTACCATTTGAAGAGTTCCTGTATGACTGTGTGTGGTACCATTTGAAGAGTTCCTGTATGACTGTGTGTGGGGTACCATTTGAAGAGTTCCTGTATGACTGTGTGTGTGGTACCATTTGAAGAGTTCCTGTATGACTGTGTGTGGTACCATTTGAAGAGTTCCTGTATGACTGTGTGTGGGGTACCATTTGAAGAGTTCCTGTATGACTGTGTGTGGGGTACCATTTGAAGAGTTCCTGTATGACTGTGTGTGGTACCATTTGAAGAGTTCCTGTATGACTGTGTGTGGTACCATTTGAAGAGTTCCTGTATGACTGTGTGTGGTACCATTTGAAGAGTTCCTGTATGACTGTGTGTGTGGTACCATTTGAAGAGTTCCTGTATGACTGTGTGTGGTACCATTTGAAGAGTTACTGTATGACTGTGTGTGTGGTACCATTTGAAGAGTTCCTGTATGACTGTGTGTGTGGTACCATTTGAAGAGTTACTGTATGACTGTGTGTGTGGTACCATTTGAAGAGTTCCTGTATGACTGTGTGTGGTACCATTTGAAGAGTTCCTGTATGACTGTGTGTGTGGTACCATTTGAAGAGTTCCTGTATGACTGTGTGTGGTACCATTTGAAGAGTTCCTGTATGACTGTGTGTGGTACCATTTGAAGAGTTCCTGTATGACTGTGTGTGGTACCATTTGAAGAGTTCCTGTATGACTGTGTGTGGTACCATTTAAAGAGTTCCTGTATGACTGTGTGTGGTACCATTTGAAGAGTTCCTGTATGACTGTGTGTGGTACCATTTGAAGAGTTCCTGTATGACCCCATATTGGTCTGTTTCCCCACCAGGTATTACTACAACAAGAGAATCCTCCACAAGACCAAAGGGAAGAGGTTCACCTACAAGTTCAACTTCAACAAACTGGTCCTGGTCAACTACCCTTTCATAGACATGGGCTCCACAGGTACCACTCACTGTGTGTGTGTCACAGACGTCACTAAATCCTTAAACACTGACTGTGCTAATCCATATCATTACTTAGAATGTATATTACTCCCCTCATCATTGTATCTCTCCGTTCTCCTCCTCTCTTCCCTCTCTCTCCTGTTCTCTAACAGGTAGTGGTGTTCCTCAGAGTGCTCCACCATTGCCTTCCGCAGCCGGAACTCATTTCCGCTTCCCACCGTCCACGCCATCCGACATGCTTTCACCCAATGAGGACCTGCGTAGCCCCGGGGGTGTGTTCAGCGCCGTGGCTCGGCGAATGGCTCGCGGCTCGGTCAGCGACTGCAGCGATGGGACCTCTGTCAACTCTGAGATCGAGGACGGCAGCGGGGGAGGAGGGGAGGACAGGGGGGGAGAGAGAGGGCTGAGTGGGGGAGGAGGAGGAGGGCCAGGGGGAGGAGGGGGAGGGTACAGGAGTATGATCCACCCCCGTTTGTCACATGAGTCTCTGTTTAGGATGTATGGTGGAGCTGGGAACCCCAACGCCCACCCAGGCTCCCGCGGCCCCCTGGGACACAGGGTCCACCCCGACAACTTGTCCCCCTTCCCCGTGTCCCCCCTGCCTGGCCCTGGGGGTGCAGGGCTCATAGCCCCACCTCTGTCCCCAGCCCTGTCCTTGACCCCCTCTTCCCACCTGCCCTACACCCCATCCCCCTCCCTCTCCCCCATGTTGGGCTCCCACTTCTCCTTCAACCCTGAGGAAATGAAGCGCTACCTGCAGGCCCACCACCAGAGTGTTTACAACTACCACCTTAGCCCCAGAGCCTTCCTCCACTACCCCAACGTCATCATTCCCCAGCCACACCGCCTCGCCCAAGACAAGAGAGAACTGGGCGAGAGGGGAGGAGCAGAGAGAGGAGGAGAACGCTCAGGTCTGAATAGTCATCGACACCCATCACCCCTGTCCCAATCCCACTCTCCTCACCCTCACTCGGCCCACCCTCACCCGCACTCAGCCCACCCTCACTCGGCCCATTCCCACCCCCACCCCATCCACCACCCACTGCACCTGGGTGAGGAGCCGCCTCACCTCTCGCCCTTCAAGTTCAAGCTGCAGCCTCCTCCATTGGGCCGGAAGCAGAGGGACGGTAGCCAGAACCACCACCCCAGGCAGAGCTCACTGTCCTCGGGCTCAGGGTCCCTGTCGTCCTCTGGTCTGGGGTCCTCCCTGTCCTTCGGCAGTGACCTGAGCTCAGCCGGCGGGTCAGGACTCATCTCCAACTCCTCCTCCACCGGCTCCCTCAACAGCACCGGGCTGCCCAAGATCAAGGTGAGACCCACAAGGGGACATAGTCACTTTGAACGGTTTGACTGTATGTGTTGAGGATCCTGATGGCTAAACGTTTGTGACTGTGATATCGACACTCTCTGTCTCTCTGTAGGTGGAGCCCATCTCAGATATTGAGTCAGAAGAAGAGGTGGAGGTGACTGACATCAGCGACGAAGACCCCGACGACCGGGGCTACGAGTATGACCTCTTCTCCCCCCGACACCCCCGGCCTCACCTCCACCACCCCAACGGGACCTCCTCCCACCCACACCCCCACGACGAGGACCTGGATGAGGATGTCTTCAAGGCCCCCGCACCCCCTCCTCCAGGCCTGCTGCCCTTCTTCACCTCCCACCCCCACCGCGGACCACCCACACTGAAGAGTGAGCCGGCCGAGCCAGGCGACACCCCCCCTCCCCAGTCCCCCGCCCAGGGGCAGACCAAGTGCATTCCACTCAAGCTGCGCTTCAAACGGCGCTGGAGTGAAGACCAACGAATGGAGGCCATGGAAGAGCAGGACGACAAGAAAGTACGAGGGGAGAAGGAGAGGGAAAGAGAGACGGAGAAGAATGGAGGGATGCAGGAGAACGGGGCTGGCAGCGCCCCCAGTCCCCCAGCCCTGGGGGGGTATGAGTGTTCCCTCCCGTTGGCTCAGAGGGGGGTGAACCAGGACCTGCACCAGGCCACCGCCCAACTGTCACTGGAGAACAAGGACTGCTGATGCTGATCCACACACATAGAGATACATAGAAACACTAATGCTAGCAGACCGTGGTGGTTTAGGATAGTGTAAATGACTCCTGTAGTCCTCCTGCCATTCTGACAGACAGACAGTTCTCTCCTAACTCAAACTAAACCTGGGCCTAATCAAACTCCAAACCCTGATGCAGTCCACACCCTCCTCCCAAAGCCCTTACCTTCTACTGTAACGAGACCCCTCCCTCAGAGACTTGTAGAAAAGAGGAGAGAGGGGACTTTTGGTCCAAGCAAGCCCAGACTCAGTGACTTAAACCAGGGGCAGAACCAGAGGGGACGCTACTCTCTGCTTGTGTCTGGATGGAACCCCCAAGCCAGCTTCCAGTCCAGCCCACCGTCAGCCTCGTGTCCAGCCTCCAGCCCAGCACTGCCCCACATCTCTTGCCCCACATCTCTTGCCCCACATCTCTTGCCCCACATCTCTTGCCCCACATCTCTTGCCCCACATCTCTTGCCCCACATCTCTTGCCCCACATCTCTTGCCCCACATCTCTTGCCCCACATTACTTGCCTTCTGCCCCCCCCCCCCCATCTAGGGTTAGACTCTTTCTCCTCAGGGGACCCCAACTCAGACAGCCCAGCTCCACAGCCCTGCAGACATGGAGGATGAGATTTCTCCCATTATATTTTTGTATGAAGACGGGGCTTCTACAAGTGCCTGTACCTGTATCAGACACACAGAGAGAGAGAAGACTGTACCTGTATCAGACACACAGAGAGAGAGAAGACTGTACCTGTATCAGACACACAGAGAGAGAGAAGACTGAGGAGGAGAGCATGGGTGTAAGAGTATGACCCTGAAGAAGGCACAGTGATGCCGAAACGTTGGTGATTTACCCAATAAATGACCGGGAGTTTACCCATAACAGACACACAGGAAAGTTGAGCTGTCGATTGGGGGCTGTGGAACCTAGTCGTGGTGAACTGGCAGAGACTCCTCCTCGCAACACTGGCCACTCCACTCAGGGATGCCACAGACACACACACACCAGCTGCTGGGGAAACGGGCAGTGGCAGGACTTTGGGACATGGCTTTGCTCTTGGACTGCTACTGAAGGGTACTGCTATTCAACACACACTTTATTTCTCTCTAACACTCCTCTGTCATCACTTTTGTACTTTCCTCTCTTTCTGTAATCTTTTCTCTCTCTCTCCTACTTCCTTCCCTTTCTTTTGTGGACCATGCCTGAAAGATCCTGATCTAAATGAGAGAAGGGAGGATAAAGATGACAGAGAGGAACAGCGAGGGGACCATCGGGAGGGGGAGAGAGCTCTCCTATGGAAAAGGAGAGTGAGGGGTCCAGTATCTTTTAACTGTTAGCTTATCCTAGCTTATCCTAGCTTAGCCTTGTCTTTCCCATGGCAGGGCAGAAGCAAGGGCCACCTGCACAGAATCCTAGTTCACCAGCTCCACCCAAATCCCTTACTCCTGTTCTATCAACCATAGTCTCATAGTGTTAACTAAACCAGCAGAATACGCACACAACACCGCATATGCAAGCACACCTGTAGACACACACACACACACATATACATATATATACACACACACGCACACACACTGCCTCTCTATGCCTTGTTTTATAGCATGTATAAACTCTTTACAAGAGTCTTAATAAAAAATATATATAAAACGAGAAAGTCCAACTGAGATATACACACTCGTTTGTATAAACTATATATTTATACACTGAACAAAAATATAAATGCAACATGTAAAGTGTTGGTCCCATGTCCCAAATAAAAGATCCCAGACATTTTCCAGACACACAAAAAAAGCTTATTTCTCTCAAATTTTGTGCACAAATGTATTTATATCCCTGTTAGTGAGCATTTCTCCTTTGCCAAGATAATCCGTCTACCTGACAGGTGTGGCATATCAAGAAGCTGATTAAACGGCACGATCATAACACGGGTGCACCTTGTGCTGGGGGACAATAAAAGGCCACTCTAAAATGTGCCATTTTGTCAAATAAAACAATGCCACAGGTGGCTCAAGTTTTGAGGGACCGTGCAATTGGCATGCTGACTGCACGAATGTCCACCAGAGATGTTACCAGAGAATTGAATGTTAATTTCTCTACCATAAGCCACCTCCAATGTTGTTTTAGAAATTTGGCTCTACGTCCAACCGGCCTCACAACCGCAGACCATGTGTATGGCGTCGTGTGGACGAGAAGTTTGCTGATGTCAACGTTGTGAACAGAGTGCCCCATGGTGGCGTTGGGGTTATGGTATGGGCAGGCATAAGCTATGGACAAGGAACACAATAACATTTTATTGATGGCAATTTGAATGCAGAGAGATACCGTGATGAGATCCTGAGGCCCATTGTCGTGCCATTCATCCCCTGCCATCCCCTCATGTTTCAGAATAATGCACTGCACCATGTCGCAAGGATCTGTACACAGTTCCTGGAAGCTGAAAATATCCCAGTTCTTCCATGGCCTGCATACTCACCAGACGTCATGCATTGAGCATGTTTGGGATGCTCTGGATCGACATGTATGACAGCGTGTTCCAGTTCCCGTCAATATCCAGCAACTTTGCACAGCCATTGAAGAGGAGTGGGACAACATTCCACAGACCACAATCAACAGCCTGATCAATTCTATGCTACCTTTTTTTTAAGGTATCTGTGACGAATAGATGTTTATCTGTATTCCCAGTTATGTGAAATCCATAGAATAGGGCCAAAGGAATTTATTTCAATTGACTGATTTCCTTCTATGAACTGTAACTCAGTAAAATCTTTGAAATCGTTGCATGTTGCGTTTATATTTTTGCTAGTATATATTATATATGAAATTCCAAACTGATATAAAAAACTAAAACAACATGCCATTTAATGAAATGACAGATTCAGGATGTTTTTGTAAGCGATTCGTTCTGGTAGGCGAGGGGAAAGAATATCCTGTTTCTCAGCGGGTAAACTTCCTTAGGAGAGGGAGACAACGGGATGGGTAGGAGTCCAAATGTTTTGTTATGACCAAGGGACAACAAACGACACAGAATAGACAGACAAAATGATGAAAATAATGAGAATCATGAAAGAACTGCATTTGTAGTACACTGAATATGCAGTACACTGAATATGCAGTACACTGAATATGCAGTACACTGAATATTCAGTACTCTGAATATACAGTACACTGAATATGCAGTACTCTGAATATACAGTACTCTGAATATACAGTACTCTGAATATACAGTACTCTGAATATACAGTACTCTGAATATGCAGTACACTGAATATACAGTACTCTGAATATACAGTACACTGAATATTCAGTACTCTGAATATGCAGCAGTATCATTTAAACATGCCTATTCTATCTGCCATCACGGTGCCCTACTCCCCCTCAGCTTGTAGAAGACCTGACCACCATCACCTGTCCCCAGTCTCCCTCTGGGCTGGTCTCACCTTACGGGGACCTCATCTCACTGTAATAGACCTCACAACTCCCCCCTGGCCCCAGTGGGAGTGATTGAGCTCAGGGTTAGCCAGGCCAGGGGATTTTAGTTGATGGGATATCCTGTCGTTTCTCAGCTCCAACCAGTTATGCCAGTTCTCTACAGCGGCCAGTTTACTAATCGTGACTGGATCAGCTATATTCCCAGCAGGTTGGTGGGGGTGGAGGTTGAGGTTAAGGATTGCTGTACAGATAACAGTGGAGGCTGGAAAGATGACGTTAGACTTCACCTGGAATACCCTGCCCACTATCTCAAAAACACACACACACACAGACTCACATTTCCAAACCCTTCCCACACACTCTGTCCTCACTGTTTTGCTGCTTTGATGTTTTGACATCCTGGAGCGTTCGAGGTCTGGAGGCTGGGCCAAACGGCCCTCTGATTGGCTCAGGGCAATCAAAGACTTGACCAACCAGTAAGAACTCTAGCAGGAATGGCAGGCCTCCAGACTGGGAAGTGTGTGGCTGAGCAAGTCACAATCATCGGACTGCTGTTATTGTCCATCCTGGTGGTGTTGTATATCTGACCACACACACTCTCTGTCCCCTTCCCTCACCTCCACCTCACCCTGTGTCTATTGAAACTGACAGCTGCCTTATAAACTACTCATCATATCTAAGCAACAGACTGGGCATTATTCAGCTTGTTCTCTTTTTTTCCTCTGCTTCACTCTTCATCCCTCTTTCTCTCTATTGCCAGCATTGTCTGTCTACCTGACTGTTGACTGGAGTGTAATCGTTTATCAGGATGGTGTGGGATGGGAATATCCAGGTCTCATGTCTAAGTCGGCAGTCAGGAGAGGGCTAGAGAAATTGTAGAAGGATAACAACATTTCTTTAGCAAAGTAAAAAAAAAAAACTCCCAATGTTCTTTTTCTTTCTGATGTCAATATTGCTGTTTATTATTGTTATTGTTATTGTTATGGTTGGATTACTTAACTCCCCATCCTTCTCATTATTGGTCCATGGTTGAGTTACTACTGCTTTAGGGTTGTTGTGAACTGTACATCACACTGTCATCGTGACTTAGACCTCTCCTCCATGCTTCTGTTTTGACCCCCTACCAGCTCCTGCCCCCTCCTCAGTCTTTCATGTGGTTTTAACATTTGTAATATAAACTAAAGTGTAATATTCATTCTTAGAGGGGTTGTTATGGCGACAGAGAAGAGGTTGGCAGGGGCGGGGTTATTGGGGAGGGTGGAGGGGAATACATATGATTATCTCTTGTCATATATTGTCATTTCTATTTTACAATGTTACTTTCTCTCTTGGTCTTGTATATTTTTTCATCTTGGGGATTGTTTCATTTAAAATAAAAAAATATTTGTATTGTTTTACTGTGTAAAGCCCCTCCCCCACCCCCCCTCTATGCGGTTATATAACACTCAAACAGAGAGATGAGATTTAATACCATGATATAATATTGAATTTCTCTTTAATTCTTTTGTGTTTATTTTTCAAACTTGTAATTAAGCTGTAATCAGGGTTAATTAAAACTGGTTAAAAAACAATACCCTTGTCTGTTGTTTGTTTACGTCTGCTGGATGTTTATAAACAAATGCATGAATGAAATGGCGGTGTGGTGCCTGATGGGAAATTTCCAGTCCATGGATGTTTATCCACAACATATTAACCTCTGGTCCTCTAGTCTTGTCAGTCAGTCAGTACTAATCAATATTCTGTCTGACATCCGCAGCTCTCATCTCTAATTACAAATACACATCACCAAGACATTCCCATTATGAGACATTAGTTCTATTCTTCAAGGATCAATGGGTATAAATCATTGTTAGTAATTACCAGTGAACAGCAGAATATCTTCCAGATTGTGCCTATAAACATGTAGATGTACCAAGTAGTGTCTAATTGATACTCCCCTTCAGAATGTATATACTGTACAGTGTGTCAGTCCCTCCTTCCCTCCCCAAGAGGGACAGAACAGAGGGGACAGGCCAGCCTGGGCTTCAGCTCCAATGAAGGAGAAATGCAGAGTTCTCGCTATCTCAGCTTTATTTGCTCAGAGATGGTGATGAGGAAAAGCACTTTGTCCGTGGCGTTGCTGCCCATTCGTCCGCCTAATGCTCCCATACTGTATGTGGCTGTGGCGCACATATACCTTTTAGAGTGACGTCGGTCGCTCATCTAAAGAGAAGACGCAAGGGAGGAGATGGAGAAGGATGGACGGAGTAATGGAAAGGAGAGATGGAGCCAATGGTAACATGTCACAAGTCTTCTGTCATTAAAGTAACTGTCCAGTGAAAATCTCACTTAAATATTATGTTAACTCACAATCAAATAATGTTGATTCATTCTATACTTGTAATTGTGGCCAAAGCATAAATTGGAGAAAAAACCACTTCAAAAACCCCAACTCAAACTTATCTCAAACAGACCGTTTGCTATTTCCTCATAGACATGTTATGTTGGTTCATTATGCTAAACAGTGGTCTACTCGTGTTTATATTTTAAATGACTTTTTAACATACTTCATTACCGTTTTTTTTAAGGAAAACTGTTTCCCTCATATTGTAATTAATTATAGGTCCTATTTCATGGAAATCTGGAAACTGAACAGTTACTGCATAAGGCTGCCATAACAATAATGTAATACAGTTGTCGGATGGTCAAGTAGTATAGTCTATTCTGTGTTGTCAGGTAGTGTAGTCTATTCTGTGTTGTCAGGTAGTGTAGTCTATTCTGTGTTGTCAGATGGTCAAGTAGTATATTCTGTGTTGTCAGATGGTCAGGTAGTGTAGTCTATTCTGTGTTGTCAGATGGTCAAGTAGTGTAGTCTATTCTGTGTTGTCAGATGGTCAGGTAGTGTAGTCTATTCTGTGTTGTCAGATGGTCAGGTAGTATAGTCTATTCTGTGTTGTCAGATGATCAAGTAGTATACTCTATTCTGTGTTGTCAGATGGTCAAGTAGTATAGTCTATTCTGTGTTGTCAGATGGTCATGTTCAAGTAGTGTAGTCTATTCTGTGTTGTCAGATGCTCAAGTAGTGTAGTCTATTCTGTGTTGTCAGATGCTCAAGTAGTGTAGTCTATTCTGTGTTGTCAGATGCTCAAGTAGTGTAGTCTATTCTGTTGTCAGATGCTCAAATAGTGTAGTCTATTCTGTGTTGTCAGATGGTCAAGTAGTGTAGTCTATTCTGTGTTATCAGATGGTTAAGTAGTGTAGTTTGTTCTGTGTTGTCAGATGGTAAAGTAGTGTAGTCTATTCTGTGTTGTCAGATGGTCAAGTAGTGTATTCTATTCTGTGTTATCAGATGGTCAAGTAGTGTAGTCTATTCTGTGTTGTCAGATGGTCAAGTAGTGTATTCTATTCTGTGTTATCAGATGGTCAAGTAGTGTAGTTTGTTCTGTGTTGTCAGATGGTAAAGTAGTGTATTCTATTCTGTGTTGTCAGATGCTCAAGTAGTATAGTCTATTGTGTTGTCAGATGCTCAAGTAGTGTAGTCTATTCTGTGTTGTCAGATGAGGAACAGAGATGGTATCAGAGATGTAATTCGTATCTAAAGCAAGCATATATCTTAACACACAAAAATACCAGAATTTTTAACATTTAGAGCTACTGACCAGGACGTAATAGCTGTGCTGTAGCCAGTCTACTGTAAGTCCTGGTTTGGGCCCTACAACTTTAACCTCAGTCAGGTCAGTGTTTCAGTCACCCAGATGGGGAACCCAGGTGTGACAGGTGCATTGATTTCCTGGGTTCTAGGTGCTTAGCGCACACACACACACACACACACACACACACACACAGATGTTCACTTCATGTGGAGGGGGAAATGGAGGAGGAGAGAAGAGGGGAGACCACAGGAACCACGTCGCTCTCGCACCTGCACCACTTTGCCCGCTTGCTCATATCCAGCACATGCTTTCACGGAAACCTGCATGCCCCTACACACACTCCAACACACACACTCAGACACTCACATACTATGCATGCATTCATACAACCACACACATACCATATGCACTATGCATATACACACATTCCCAATCCTGTATGTTTACACACATACTCACACACACATACAATGTGCAGACATACAGTCCTGGCCAAAAGTTTTGAGAATGACACAAATATTAACTTTCTCAAAGTTTGCTGCTTCAGTGTCTTTAGTGTCTTTTGCTTCAGTGTCTTTTGTCAGATGTTACTATGGAATACTGAAGTATAATTACAAGCATTTCATACGTGTCAAAGGCTTTTATTGACAATTACATGAAGTTGATGCAAAGAGTCAATATTTGCAGTGTTGACCCTTCTTTTTCAAGACCTCTGCAATCTGCCCTGGCATGTTGTCAATTAACTTCTGGGCCCCATCCTGACTGATGGCAGCCCATTCTTGCATAATCAATGCTTGGAGTTTGTCAGAATTTGTGGGTTTTTGTTTGTCCACCCGCCTCTTGGGGGATTGACCACAAGTTCTCAATGGGATTAAGGTCTGGGGAGTTTCCTGGCCATGGACCCAAAATGTTGCTGTTTTGTTCCCCGAGCCACTTAGTTATCACTTTTGCCTTATGGCAAGGTGCTCCATCATGCTGGAAAAGGCATTGTTCGTCACCAAACTGTTCCTGGATGGTTGGGAGAAGTTGCTCTCAGAGGATGTGTTGGTACCATTCTTTATTCATGGCTGTGTTCTTAGGCAAAATTGTGAGTGAGCCCACTCCCTTGGCTGAGAAGCCACTCACACCTGTGTTAACGAGAGAATCACTGACATGTCAGCTGGTCCTTTTGTGGCAGGGCTGAAATGCAGTGGAAATGTTTTTTGGGGATTCAGTTCAGTTGCATGGCAAAGGGACTTTGCAATTAATTGCGATTCATCTGAACACTCTTCATAACATTTTGGAGTATATGCAAATTGCCATCATACAAACTGAGGCAGCAGACTATGTGAAAATCTAAAAACTTTTGGCCACGACTGTACAATACACTGCCTGCACACACTCCGACATAGTGAGCAGCACAGTTCGCCTGGCTCCACCCCAGCCACATCCTCTCCTGTACAGAGAAGAGCTGCTCCACTGAACCACAACACAGGCAGTCACAACTGAGAAAATGACAGTTTCTCACACTTCCTCTGCTGGTAGGTAGGTTCATCTACATTCACTACAAGGTTCAGTTCCAGATCATCTGGCTGTTTCAGTTCCAGATCATCTGGCTGTTTCAGTTCCAGATCATCTGGCTGTTTCAGTTCCAGATCATCTGGCTGTTTCAGTTCCAAATCATCTGGCTGTTTCAGTTCCAAATCATCTGGCTGTTTCAGTTCCAGATCATCTGGCTGTTTCAGTTCCAGATCATCTGGCTGTTTCAGTTCCAGATCATCTGGCTGTTTCAGTTCCAGATCATCTGGCTGTTTCAGTTCCAGATCATCTGGCTGTTTCAGTTCCAGTTCCAAATCAGTTGATGAACTTGAACCCAACTTGTTCTTGTTTTATTTTATTGCATTAGTTAATTTATGTGAATGCGTTAGTTATACTGTGCAACACCTAAAGCTGATGGAAGACATGAGAACTTGTACTCTGTTAGAACAGGTACGTATCCGTTTTTGATGTAAACGGTGTCATTATCAGAAGCATATCCCCCTCTGCTGTGTAAAAGTAGTACTGCAGGCAAACACAAACTCAGTCAAACTGCCCCAAAATGTACCCATAATTATGCTAAAATGTCTTGACTAATACATTTTTGGATTGAAACTGTACTAGAGTGTTTTAGCCTACTGTACTCTGATAACAGGTTATGGTTACAGACATACAGTACCAAGGCCCTGCCACTACTTCAATTAACCCCTTCAGTAGTAATAAGACTATGTCATCAAATAGCAGATCAACAGATTCATTCAAAGCAGTAACCTCAGCCATTCACATGTCATCACCCATATTCCTAGCCTGGGTACCAGTCTTTTTAGCTACCATTCCACTCCTTGCCACTCCAGTCAAAGAAAGATCTTAGGCAAATGAAAGGAGTGGCAAGGAGTGGAATGTAATAGCTGAACAGAGATCCAGGCTACCATAGGCCTACTGGTTACCTCAAATTGTCCCTCACTCATAAAGTGTGGTATGTGTCGGCAAGGGCATCTTACATAGGACTAGAGTCTCAGTGTTGACTCGTATGTGACATGTATCCCTGCAACAGCTGAACGGTGTCCTGTTACTGTGTCAGTAATGCAGCTGACACACAGGGCCTACTGTACTGTATGTTATGGATCGGATAGCAGTTGGCCTCTTACCACCTCTGTTAGCATTTAACGATGCTATTATGTTCCGCTCGCAGTGTGCTGTCGTTTTTGTAGCCTTTCATCAATGTCATGTAGTGGTAGCAAATCACTGACTAACACTCTCCAGTCCACCTTATAGGTTTAGTTTAGTAGGGAATAAAACATGTTTATTTTTGACTATTTCTGAGTGAATAGAAAATTGTATTTTTTTAAATGCGGCTGCTGTTGGTGAAATGTCTTCTGTAACGGGATCCCTCGCCAATTAGTTACAGCGCTCTCTCTGTGAGAGGTGTAACAGTATAAGTTTAGACCATCCCCTCGCCCATACCCGGGCGCGAACCAGGGACCCTCTGCATACATCAACAACAGTCACCCACGAAGCATCGTTACCCATCGCTCCACAAAAGCCGCGGCCCTTGCAGAGCAAGGGGAACTACTACTTCAAGGTCTCAGAGCAAGTGACGTCACCGATTGAAACGCTACTTAGCGCGCACTGCTAACTAAGCTAGCCGTTTCACATCCGTTACACTGGCTGTCTCTCACTCCCTCACTCACACACACACACACACACATACACACACACACACACTCTTTCTCTCAATACCTTTGGATTAGTCTCTTTATCCATACATACTGTAGCCTTTCCTCATATCAACTGTAACTACAGTATCAGATTAGACAGGACAGACCAACCAACCAGGAATGTGTTCCCTGTCTTTCTCAAACCCTTTACAGTTTAACAGGGTTTTTACGGGGTTATTGATCAGACTAATGAGCTCTAATGGCCCTGGCTGTGTGGGGAGTGTTGTGTTGGGAGGGGTGTGGTTGGTTTGAGCGTAGAGAAGCTGTGGAGATTGCTGTGTCTCCAGGAACAGGCTCAGTCTCTGCTGACATGTATTATACACTATGAGCGTGACAGGAATGCTGTCCCTCTGTTAGGCTAAAGGTGCGCAGTGTAGAAATAGAGCATATAGATCCAAAAGAGCACACATACAGTTAAAGATGTGTGCTGTTTATTAAGGTATCTGTGTGATGTAGGCTCTATGTGTTTGTTGCATTTCTGTGGTAACTGGAGCCTCTTTGGCCCTGAGAATCCTCTTGCTCTTGTGCAGGCAAGCAGCATAGAAATGGGGTCTTATAGAATGGATGCAGTGGGGCAAAAAAGTATTTAATCAGCCACCAATTGTGCAAGTTCTCCCACTTAAAAAAGATGAGAGAGGCCTGTAATTTTCATCATAGGTACACTTCAACTATGACAGACAAAATTAGAAAAAAAATCCAGAAAATCACATTGTAGGATTTTTAATGAATTTATTTGCAAATTATGGTGGAAAATAAGTATTTGGTCACCTACAAACAAGCAAGATTTCTGGCTCTCACAGACCTGTAACTTCTTCTTTAAGAGGCTCCTCTGTCCTCCACTCGTTACCTGTATTAATGGCACCTGTTTGAACTTGTTATCAGTATAAAAGACACCTGTCCACAAACTCAAACAGTCACACTCCAAACTCCACTATGGCCAAGACCAAAGAGCTGTCAAAGGACACCAGAAACAAAATTGTAGACCTGCACCAGGCTGGGAAGACTGAATCTGCAATAGGTAAGCAGCTTGGCTTGAAGAAATCAACTGTGGGAGCAATTATTAGGAAATAAAAGACATACAAGACCACTGATAATCTCCCTCGATCTGGGGCTCCACGCAAGATCTCACCCCGTGGGGTCAAAGTGATTACAAGAACAGTGAGCAAAAATCCCAGAACCACACGGGGGGACAATGATCCCAAACACACCGCCCGGGCAATGAAGGAGTGGCTTCGTAAGAAGCATTTCAAGGTCCTGGAGTGGCCTAGCCAGTACCCAGATCTCAACCCCATAGAAAATCTTTGGAGGGAGTTGAAAGTCTGTGTTGCCCAGCAACAGCCCCAAAACATCACTGCTCTAGAGGAGATCTGCATGGAGGAATGGGCCAAAATACCAGCAACAGTGTGTAAAAACCTTGTGAAGACTTACAGAAAACGTTTGACCTCTGTCATTGCCAACAAAGGGTATATAACAAAGTATTGAGATAAACTTTTGTTGTTGACTAAATACTTATTTTCCACCATAATTTGCAAATAAATTTATTAAAAATCCTACAATGTGATTTTCTGGATTTTTTTTTCTCATTTTGTCTGTCATAGTTGAAGTGTACCTATGATGAAAATTACAGGCCTCTCTCATCTTTTTAAGTGGGAGAACTTGCACAATGGGTGGCTGACTAAATACTTTTTTGCCCCACTGTAAGTGAAGCGTGATTGTGTTCCAGCCAAACTGCTTATGCAATACAATGTTCTGTTTCTACAGTAACCAGGGACCTGTAGCCTCAGGTATCCTCTCACATCAGGGGAGTTGGTTACCCAGGTGTGATAGGAGGCAGGTAACAACAAGCCTTCCCTCATAGAGAATGATAGAGGCCTCTAGTGGCCAAAAGGCTGTATTAGCATGGGCAGCTCAGTTGAGGGCTTCCACCATTTGAATGTTGTCAACTGGGTAAGACTTCCAACTTCATTGGCTGATCCCTACCTAATGACCCGGTTGGAATCATGTCCAACCGGGTCATTAGGAGGGGTTAGCCAATCGTGAAGAAGAAAATGTACTTTAGCCTCAGTGGCGCTGCCCATGCTGTCACAGACATTGTAATGACACAGATACAAAGATGAGTCCACCCACACCTCAATTCCTGTGGCTCAAAAGATGTTTCCTTTCTTGGGAAATGTACTGCTAATCCTCTTCCTTGTATCTCTCCCTAGGCCTGAAAACATTGTTGTTTTTTACCCTAAGTCATTGGTGTTGGGTCCGGGGCCAGGAATTAGAGGTTAGAGGTCAGGGGTTATGCTACTGTGAGTGTCTGCAGTATTATAAGAGCCAGAGCTGTCAGACATTCCATCGGTCTGCCTGTGCAGTGTGGGTTACTGCTAGGGGTGAGGAGGTGGGGTGTTGGTTGGGGGTAACCTTAGCTTTTAAGTGTATTATGTTCTAATGTTATATGAACTCTGTAGGAGCATACAAACAGTGAAATACACAAATTACATACAGAGAGATTAATTTACCAATACCGTTATGCATCACTGCATAATCATAGTGCATTTTCATACTTTGTTCATACTTTGTTCTTGAACTCTCCATTGGTGAGACCATTGATGATGTGTTCTGTCTGTACACAATGGAATATCTCATGTCAGCTAGCCTGTGGTAAATACCAGTGCCAGTGAGCGCTGGAGATGGGCTAAAAGGGCATACCTGTTGGATGGCATGTCATAACTACTGGTCAAAGGTTGTTTGTTTAGGCCTCCCGGTTAAGAGGAAGGCCGTGTATACTGAGACGAAAGAAACGGACTAAAACCAAGAAAGAAAAACTGAAAGGTGTACAGCTAGTGTGATTCATTCAGGCCAGCCTGAATCCACAATAAAAAGTGCTCTTCTATCCTACCTTATATGGGCCTGTCTATTATTCCAACTTTCAGGACAAATAATGGTAGGCCTCCAGTGTAGTAAATGTATTTAGCCACCTTCACATTAATTTAAGTTTAAACTGAATGGCTGAATAGGGATTTGTCCTTCTCTCTCTATTTGCTTCATACCACAGTATTATTAGTATCTCTCTCTCTCACCCCCTCCCCCAGGACCCAATGCTCAGCAGGGGGGGGGGGGGGGGGGGGGTTCTGACATCTGATTGACAGGTCAGTGATGAGGGTATAAAGAGGGGCTGTTGATGGGGTGAGGGGTCAAGGTCAAAGGTCAGAATCCTGCTGAGAGAGGGAGAGACTTGCTAACGAGGGAAACATTTACAGCCATGTCGTCATCCACACAGCTCAGGTCTCTCTCTCTCTTTCAGTCAACAAACTGCTGACACGTGGCAGGGGAAGAGCAAACTTATATTTGATTACTAACAAGAGTGAATTAATCTATTGATTGGAATTCATTCATTCGAAAACGGTCGATAAACCATGCTAATTACCATGTAAATACACAATGGGACCACATTTTTATTCAACTTTTTTTCTGAAACAGTTTGGGTCCTCAATGGTTTAAATACATTGCAAACTGAAACAGATCTGAAACAGTCTCAATTGCTTTTTGTAATAATATAACTCCATTCAAACTACACATTACTGCATATTTTCATATAATCTACCTGGTATTTCCAGAAACTAAGAAGAAAGCTAGAGAATGCTATGTCTGCGGTGGAGTTTGTATAGCCAAATACTGCTCCACTGACAGCAGCACTAGAAGTTAACTCGTTCTCCAGAGATGGAAAGTAACTAATCAGCAATAGACAGAGACAGACAGACAGACAGACGTAAACGTTTTTAGAGATTACGGCATTATATCACATTGCAGTGTTGTCTGTTTACCGCTAGGTGTCTCCCTTCCTGCTCCTTTCCACCTTCTCTCACACACTGGCACACACGCGCGCGCTAACACAATCTGCCTCTTTACCTGCTGGTGTCTCAGATTTTTGTGATGTCTTTTTTAATCAACATGTATTATTTTGTATAAACAGAGATTCTACTATTTTCATATTTTTTTAATCGTTTCCAAATGGCATGTGAGGGAACACCAACAGGGGGACACCGACAGCGAGGACGCTGTGAGATGCTTCTGCCCAAGCTGTCTGTCTCTGCGTGAGTCTGTTTGTCTGTCTACTACAAGAGAAATAAGGATGATGTAATGTTTACTATGTAACTGTCTTTGTTGGCTTGCACAGCCTGGAAAAAAAGAGAAGACTACTCCTCTATATCTCTGTCACTTAATCAGAATCAAAGGTAAAGACCTCAAACCAAATTTATCTTTCAAAGGTATTGCAGAAAAACATCCAGAACCAAAATGTTATATATATATTTTTTTTCCCCGAAAATCTGCCAGTGTGCTATTGAGAATAAGCTAGAAGTCCGTTGTAGTCGTTGTCCTACTGTCTGTCTGTGACTGCCATAGTACTACAGAGGTTCTGCAAGCCACTCTTCCATGCAGCCTGGCTCTCTCTCGTACTACCGTACTTGCAGTAAACACCGGTGAGCCGAGTTTACGACAGACCACACCCCCTTGGTCCAGCTGGTGGCAACATGCGTCATGACATCACCACTGCGTTCGGCCATTGGCTGGGAGTCATCTCCGGTCTGGCCAATCAGGCGTCGGCAAGGTGACGTCAGCAAAGATCCCCTTGTCATTTTCTATGGGAGATGCGGGGCAGTGTAATCGTCGACGTCAGACAGAGCTGAATTCAGCGCCGTGATTGGCTGTTCGGTGCGAGGTGAGGGTCTGTTGCTGAGAGAAAAGAAAGGAGGAGTGTAATCAGCGAAAGGAGAGATACAAAGGAGTGAAAGAGGTGTAATGGCACTACATTTTACACTATAACAATTATAAAGAAAACAAAGATCTCAACCATTGCCGAAGGAAATGGGCTCGAGAGCAGTAAAACGTTTTAGCACCCCTTCTTTCTGAATCACTCCATCCCACTTTCCCCATTCCTTCAGGTCTGCAGAGGGAGTTGACAGACTTGTAGAAATCACGGATGAGGTTGTAGTTCTGTAAGTGCACACACTATCAATGATCTATCTTTTCCTTGGCGTTTTCGTGATAAGGAAAGTCCCACAGTAGACTGTCTAGCCAGGGATGGCCCTTGCGCTCTCAGTGGTGGTAAACGTGACCCGTTATTTTGAAGTTGGAGGACACCTATGCTATTCTATTGGCTAAACTCTGATTCGGTCTCTCCCTTGGGCCCACCCACACACTGTTCCTATGGTTCCCAATGCCCTTATTGGATACTGTATAGTTTGGGACTAGGCACCGGCTTGGTTTAATATCCCATAGCCATTGGCCAGATTCACGTGTCAATCATGTGGACTTTGACAGCTGTCCACACCCTTTTCTTTGTACCGTTAACGCTGGTAGGCTACTGTACCTGTCAGAGAACTGTGATTGGTCAGAGGCCAGCTGTTAGTGGTTCATTCACCATTTTGAGACTGTAGTGGAAAAGGGACCCAGATCTTTTTCTCTTTTTTTTTCATCCCTGTTTGAGTTGCTCTGGGAAAAATACATGTTTTACAGAGGGAAATTAAAGTGCGAGCCCGGACCACACAGTAGCAACCGCCAGCCGAGGGATGTTACCCGCGAGCGTGCAAGCTTCCTCATCTGCAAAATAGGATCGTACATGTTTCTATTGCCAACTGAATTTTTCTGTTTGGGTGAGTTTACAACTAACCGACTTGTATGTTCTTCTTTAACAAGCTAACAACAGTTACTATCAACGGCTAACGGTCGGTCTGCTTGCCCTGTTTTTCGTACTGATCGCGTGTAAAGAAGAGTGACACAGCTTTCTCGCTAAGTATCAAGGAAGGGACGAGAGAAAAGAGGAGAGGGGGTGAGGGTGCACAGTCACTAAACTTTGTCAACGGATTAACTGCATAACCTGCAAGCAAGCTACAAGTAACTTTGCACTACTATTCTCCACCTCAACGTTGCGGTAAACTTGACTTTGTGCATAGCAGTAAATAGGTAATCGACCCATCTTGCACACCCCAGTGCAGCAAATACATGACACCCCAGCATCAGCCCCAGGATTTACTATTGCTGTCCTGACTATTTGTAAATAGTAAACGAATGGAACACTACGTCCTATTTAGCCTAAAACAGTCGCGAGCAGTTGTAATGACGTTGTTGTTACTACTACTACTACTGAGCAGTAGTAGCCAGATTAGCTAGCGATTTGTGTGACCCGCTTAAAATGAATGCTGTTTAGCTCGCTGAATAAACATTTGCGTCATGAACTGTCCCTGAAGTAACTGCACATCAATTTGCAATATATTTTAGTGTTAGAGAAAGATGTGCAAAGCTGCGTTGTGTAGAACATGTCGTTGGGCTAAGCATTCGACACAGGCTGTTGTGTTTGTTTGCTTCTGGTAAGAACAGCCTCAACTCATTTGACATTGTGCAGTATGGAGTGCAGCGGCTCTAGTACTAGCTAGGCTACTCTTGCTCGGATCAGCGCAGAACCTAGGCCGGGGAGAAACAGCTCGTATGCTGTCTGGCACTATGTAACGGCTCCTCTAAGGCCGTGCTCCCACTTTTCTGCCCAGCTAAACTACTATCACAGCACTCCAGAGGCGTCTTGGCTGCATTGAGCTGCAGTTTCCTTATAGACTTTTTTACATTTGACATGTAGAATATTTTTCAGAGAGTTAAACAACATTTGCAATTGGGGTGTACAGACGTGTACCTCGGTGCTGTCAGAACTGACAGCATTTGCAATGTATTGCAGATTATGCATATAGAAAATCGTTGATTTTGTATCATCATCATTGCTTTCATCCCTTATTTTGTGCATGCATATGGAAATCTCTCCTAGATTGAAATGTATGCTGTAGTTTAGCAGAGCAGTTTACCATTGATTTGGCATTGGCAGTCCTGCCATTGAGTCCCAGTCAACACTGAACACCTCTGGTCCATGCTAAAGCTGTAGATCAATAACTGACTGGAGTCCTTAACGGTTGTTTCAACCTTCAATATTTCTGTTTCATCAATAATATGGACAGTGACAGTCATAATTATGCCAGCAAGCAACTGACCTTATTTTAACTACATCACAACTAAACTGATGTTCTCCACCGTAGCGCCCTCACACACTCACTCACACTCTCACACACTCACTCACTCTCACTCACACTCTCACACACTCACTCACACACACACACTCACTCACACACTTGTTCATAGTTCTCCCTCTCACTACACCAACAATACCCTGCCAAAATGTGTTCCTTTATGTCGCATTCTGCGATCACTCCACCCCCTCGTCGTACAGCGAGTACGTACACAAGAGCTACTCAAGTGTGTGTGTGATGTGTGTTATTTCATTTTTTGCTGTTTCATGTGTCTTGGTTCCCTGGTGACCCAGTTTAAGGGTAGGATGGCCCTGTCACCACGGTAAACCACGGGGGAGAATATAGTACACTACCCTGGTACTACACCTTTTAATCCTTAGTGGTGTAGTGTGTCTTAGTGCTCCCCTCTCCATCCCGTTCCCTCCACTGCAGCCCTGCGCCCTCTCAGACGCCCATAAAATACATTTCAGAGAGGGATGAACTGCAGTGTGCTATACCCCACACACACAGTGTGAAGAGGTGCAGCACCAAACAAGGTAGAGACAACGTGAAGTACCACACTCAACATATGCTGTTTTGTACACACACTCTTGTGCGGTACATCTCCTGCACACGGGCAGTCGGGCACACACACCCTCTGCCACAGTGTGCCGGGGCACTGCACTATATTACTCACGAGTGGTTCACAAAAATTGCATTGTGGCAGTAGTTTATAACCGTGGGCTAGTACAGTAATAAAGTGTAGTGGGACTAGGAGCATGCTTTTATTCTGCACATGTGCCCATGTCTTTACACTCTCTGTTGAGATTAGCTGTCTATATTAATTACTCCTCACTGTGTATGTGTGTGTGTGTGTGTGTGTGATCTTAAGCCAATGGAGAATTGAACAGTGTGTCTGTTCTGTAAATTCCTGGTTCAGTGTTAGTGTGTGGGACTGCTGGCCGTATATTTGTGTGTGTGTAGTCAATGCCGCTCGTATTCCAGGGTGATCGTGTTTAGGCTGATTTCTGAGTACTAGGCCTTCACTGTCTGTGGGGCTAAATGTTTATCAATCAACCCCTTTAAGGCCAGTTCTGCCAGAGGCTCTCACAATACAGAATGGAATAATATATACATTTAGATGGATCTAGTTATTTGCCTAGTGTTTTAGTTGTGACACTGTAGGCTACATTAGATGGTACTTGAATCACATGATAAAATGTACATTGTACAATATTTGTATTGTACTTAAATAAACAGGCTAATCTCCTGTTATTGCCATTTTTGTGATTGAGCCAGAATCAACTGATCTTAATCAAGGCCATTCAATTATCATGGTCTTTTCCCAGAAGACGCAGCATATGCTTAAAATTTCTCCCAGTCATTTTTCTGGAATCCGAAACATGGTATAAAGGGGAAAAAAAGTATAAAGAAAAATGTTTTGGGCAGCTACTTTTACTTTATTACGTTTGTTTTTGCACCCCGGGCGCCGATAACGTCGGTTGAATGCATTCAGTTGTGCATTTGACTAGGTATCCCCTTTCCCTAATCTACAGTCTCGGTTTTAGCCAGCCGGCTAATTTTCTGCCGTAATCCCAGAGCAGGTTATTAAAAACACTTAAAATGACAAGACGGACAATAAGCACATACGGAGCAGCATATGAGAAGTAACACTTAGCACGCAGACATACGGCACAATAACACAAAAAACAACCAGTTCTTTGGAATTGTGGTCTTAAATAAAATCAACATTTAGGATTGATGAAAAAAATACAAAATTTAGCCTTGGATGGTTGTTGACCTCTCTGGGCTGTATTCAACTAAGACCATGCACATGATCAACACACTGACCTTGACCTGATATTTCACACTCAATCTTGTACTGATACTTCACACTCAATCTTGTATCACACACTACTTCCCAGCAGTGTTTCCCCTATATTCATTTAGCAGTAGCAAGCCGCCGCTGCTAAATTGTTGCCCCACTCCAAGAAATATGATGTAATATGTATGCATATACAGTACAAGTCAGAAGTTTGGACACGCCTACTCATTCCAGGGGTTCTTTATTTTGACTATTTTCTACATTGTAGAATACCAGTGAAGACATCAAAACTATGAAATAACACATATGGAATCATGTAGTAACCAATAAAGTGGTTCTGGTTGAGAGAATGCCAAGAGTGTACAAAGATATCATCAAGGCAAAGGGTGGCTACTTTGAAGAATCTAAAATATATTTTGATTTGTTTAACACTTCTTTGGTTACTACATGAATCCATATGTGTTATTTCATAGTTTTGATATCTTTACTATTATTCTACAATGAAGAAAATAGTACAAATAAAGAAAAATCCTTGAATGAGTAGGTGTGTTTAAACTTTTGACTGGTACTGTATATATATATATATATGTATGTATATATATATATATATATATATATATATATATATATATATATATATATATATATATTTAAATCTCTGGATGGTAAAAAATAAAGAACAATATAAATTATGTAGAAATGATAGAGGAGCTATGTCTTATAAATAAGATCATCTTTGTCACGCCCTGACCTTAGAGAGCCGTTTTATTTCTCTATTTGGTGAGGTCAGAGTGTGATTATGGTGGGCATTCTATGTTTCCTATTTCTTTGTTTTTGGCCGAGAGTGGTTACCAATCAGAGGCAGCTGTCTATCGTTGTCTCTGATTGGGAATCATACTTAGGCAGCCTTTTCCCCAGCTGTGTTTGTGGGTAGTTGTTTCCTGTTTAGTCTCTGTTACCTGACAGAACTGTTCGCTTTCGTTTTGTTACTTTGTTCGAGTCTTTTTTTTGATAAATAAATAATCATGAACACTTTTCACCCTGCGCTTTGGTCCACTCCTTCCAACGACAGGCATTACAGTCTTTGAGAAGTAACAATCACCAATAAAAACTACACAGTTCGAGAGAATCTAAAATTCCAAAAATGTCAAGGCATTGATTTTGTTATAATGTTTGAGTCACTCAGATAGCATTAGAGCACGGCATAAGCTATGGCAAAAAAAAAAATGTATTGCTGGAAATTAGCTTTAAAACTGTCTGCAAATGTTCTCTCAGCCCACTGGCAAAATAGGTAGAATTGCAGGAAATTAGCTTTAGAACACCAACATGTCTCTGTATGCTAAGAGGAGGGCCTTTCAAATCTTTGGTCGGAGACGTGCAGTTGGCCACGCCACCTACCATGCTATCTTTTCCACCGCTGCTGAAAAAAACACTGCTTCCAGGAATAGATGAATGGTCACTAACCTTGAATTCCTAGTGTGTGGAGTAATAAAACGGAATAAAATACAAATGAAATATAGCCTACAGTACGGCAGAGTACACACACACACGCTAAGGGCTCTACATTGCAAACATTTTACTCACATATTGTTCCTAAATATTTTTCTATGTGACCTGGAATTAAAATGTAAAACCACCGGTGCGCCTCGAAAAATAATCACCCAGATGATGATTTTTGCAAAGATTATTTCACTGTACAGCAGCCCCTGAGTGGAGAATACACTGAGCACAGATTCATGACCGTCATGCTTGCACCATTACTACAAAGAAAACATCTTGTTACCGCAAATATTTTTTCTACATTCCTTTGTTAAGCGCACAGGTGGTCCTTGTAAAAAAAGGTCAGTTTAGAGTCCTGCCGCTTTCTTATCAGCTGAAGCCAAGAGCATTTTAAAATGCTCACCACCTCCCTACACTCACCACCTCCCTACACTCACCACTCACCACCTCCCTACACTCACCACCTCCCTACACTCACCACGTCCCTACACTCACCACTCACCACCTCCCTACACTCACCACTCACCACCTCCCTACACTCACCACCTCCCTACACTCACCACCTCCCTACATTCACCACCTCACTACACTCACCACGTCCCTACACTCACCACGTCCCTACACTCACCACCTCCCTACACTCACCACCTCCCTACATTCACCACCTCACTACACTCACCACGTCCCCACACTCACCACGTCCCTACACTCACCACCTCCCTACACTCACCACCTCCCTACATTCACCACCTCACTACACTCACCACGTCCCCACACTCACCACGTCCCTACACTCACCACCTCCCTACACTCACCACGTCCCTACACTCACCACGTCCCTACACTCACCACAACTAGGGACAGGAGGTTTTCCTCTCAACATTCCTACACTCACCACAACTAGGGACAGGAGGTTTTCCTCTCAACGTCCCTACACTCACCACAACTAGGGACAGGAGATTTTCCTCACAACATCCCTACACTCACCACCTCCCTACACTCACCACCTCCCTACACTCACCACCTCCCTACATTCACCACCTCCCTAGACTCACCACGTCCCTACACTCACCACCTCCTTACACTCACCACGTCCCTACACTCACCACCTCCCTACACTCACCACTCACCACCTCCCTACACTCACCACCTCCCTAGACTCACCACGTCCCTACACTCACCACCTCCCTACACTCACCACTCACCACCTCCCTACACTCACCACCTCCCTACACTCACCACCTCCCTACATTCACCACCTCCCTACACTCACCACCTCCCTACACTCACCACTCACCACCTCCCTACACTCACCACCTCCCTACACTCACCACCTCCCTACATTCACCACCTCACTACACTCACCACGTCCCTACACTCACCACGTCCCTACACTCACCACCTCCCTACACTCACCACCTCCCTACATTCACCACCTCACTACACTCACCACGTCCCCACACTCACCACGTCCCTACACTCACCACCTCCCTACACTCACCACCTCCCTACATTCACCACCTCACTACACTCACCAAGTCCCCACACTCACCACGTCCCTACACTCACCACCTCCCTACACTCACCACGTCCCTACACTCACCACGTCCCTACACTCACCACAACTAGGGACAGGAGGTTTTCCTCTCAACATTCCTACACTCACCACAACTAGGGACAGGAGGTTTTCCTCTCAACGTCCCTACACTCACCACAACTAGGGACAGGAGATTTTCCTCACAACATCCCTACACTCACCACCTCCCTACACTCACCACCTCCCTACACTCACCACCTCCCTACATTCACCACCTCCCTAGACTCACCACGTCCCTACACTCACCACCTCTTTACACTCACCACGTCCCTACACTCACCACCTCCCTACACTCACCACTCACCACCTCCCTACACTCACCACCTCCCTAGACTCACCACGTCCCTACACTCACCACCTCCCTACACTCACCACTCACCACCTCCCTACACTCACCACCTCCCTACACTCACCACCTCCCTACATTCACCACCTCCCTACACTCACCACCTCCCTAGACTCACCACCTCCCTACACTCACCACTCACCACCTCCCTACACTCACCACCTCCCTACACTCACCACCTCCCTACATTCACCACCTCCCTACACTCACCACCTCCCTAGACTCACCACCTCCCTACACTCACCACCTCCCTACACTCACCACCTCCCTACACTCACCACATCCCTACACTCACCACGTCCCTACACTCACCACGTTCCTACACTCACCACCTCCCTACACTCACCACGTCCCTACACTCACCACGTCCCTACACTCACCACCTCCCTACACTCATCACCTCCCTACACTCACCACCTCCCTACACTCACCACATCCCTACACTCACCACCTCCCTACACTCACCACCTCCCTACATTCACCACCTCACTACACTCACCACGTCCCTACACTCACCACGTCCCTACACTCACCACCTCCCTACACTCACCACGTCCCTACACTCACCACAACTAGGGACAGGAGGTTTTCCTCTCAACATTCCTACACTCACCACAACTAGGGACAGGAGGTTTTCCTCTCAACGTCCCTACACTCACCACAACTAGGGACAGGAGATTTTCCTCACAACATCCCTACACTCACCACGTCCCTACACTCACCACCTCCCTACACTCACCACCTCCCTACACTCGCCACCTCCCTACATTCACCACCTCCCTAGACTCACCACGTCCCTACACTCACCACCTCCTTACACTCACCACGTCCCTACACTCACCACCTCCCTACACTCACCACTCACCACCTCCCTACACTCACCACCTCCCTACATTCACCACCTCCCTACACTCACCACCTCCCTAGACTCACCACGTCCCTACACTCACCACCTCCCTACACTCACCACTCACCACCTCCCTACACTCACCACCTCCCTACACTCACCACCTCCCTACATTCACCACCTCCCTACACTCACCACCTCCCTAGACTCAACACCTCCCTACACTCACCACTCACCACCTCCCTACACTCACCACCTCCCTACACTCACCACCCCCCTACATTCACCACCTCCCTACACTCACCACCTCCCTAGACTCACCACCTCCCTACACTCACCACCTCCCTACACTCACCACCTCCCTACACTCACCACATCCCTACACTCACCACGTCCCTACACTCACCACGTCCCTACACTCACCACCTCCCTACACTCACCACGTCCCTACACTCACCACGTCCCTACACTCACCACCTCCCTACACTCATCACCTCCCTACACTCACCACCTCCCTACACTCACCACATCCCTACACTCACCACCTCCCTACACTCACCACCTCCCTACACTCACCACCTCCCTAGACTCACCACGTCCCTACACTCACCACGTCCCTACACTCACCACCTCCCTACACTCACCACCTCCCTCCACTCACCACGTCCCTACACTCACCACCTTCCTACACTCACCACATCCCTACTCTCACCACGTCCCTACACTCACCACTCACCACCTCCCTACACTCACCACTCACCACCTCCCTACACTCACCACCTCCCTACACTCACCACCTCCCTACATTCACCACCTCACTACACTCACCACGTCCCTACACTCACCACGTCCCTACACTCACCACGTCCCTACACTCACCACCTCCCTACACTCACCACCTCCCTACACTCATCACGTCCCGGCACTCACCACCTCCCTACACTCACCACCTCCCTACACTCACCACCAACCTACACTCACCACCTCCCTACACTCGCCACCTCCCTACACTCACCACAACTAGGGAAAGGAGGTTTTCCTCTCAACATTCCTACACTCACCACAACTAGGGACAGGAGGTTTTCCTCTCAACATTCCTACACTCACCACAACTAGGGACAGGAGGTTTTCCCTCAACATTCCTACCCTCACCAAAACTAGGGACAGGAGGTGTTCCTCTCGAACTTCCCTACACTCACCACAACTAGGGACAGAGGTTTTCCTCTCAACGTCCCTACACTCATCACAACTAGGGACAGGAGGTTTTCCTCTCAACATTCCTACACTCACCACAACTAGGGACAGGAGGTTTTCCTCTCAACGTCCCTACACTCACCACAACTAGGGACAGGAGGTTTTCTTCTCAACATTCCTACACTCACCACAACTAGGGACAGGAGGTTTTCCTCTCAACATTCCTACACTCACCACAACTAGGGACAGGAGGTTTTCCTCTCAACATTCCTACACTCACCACAACTAGGGACAGGAGGTTTTCCTCTCGAACTTCCCTATACTCACCACAACTAGGGACAGGAGGTTTTCCTCTCAACGTCCCTACACTCACCACAACTAGGGACAGGAGATTTTCCTCTCGAACTTCCCTACACACACAACAACTAGGGACAGGAGGTTTTCCTCACAAAGTCCCTACACTCACCACGTCCCTACACTCACCACCTCCCTACACTCACCATGTCCCTACACTCACCACCTCCCTACACTCACCACCTTCCTACACTCACCACGTTCCTACACTCACCACGTCCCTACACTCACCACCTCCCTACACTCATCACATCCCGACACTCACCACCTCCCTACACTCACCACCTCCCTACACTCACCACCTCCCTAGACTCACCACAAACCTACACTCACCACCTCCCTACACTCACCACGTCCCTACACTCACCACAACTAGCGACAGGAGGTTTTCCTCTCAACATTCCTACACTCACCACAACTAGGGACAGGAGGTTTTCCTCTCAACATTCCTACACTCACCACCTCCCTACGCTCACCACCTCCCTACACTCACCACAACTAGGAACAGGATGTTTTCCTCACAACGTCCCTACACTCACCACGTCCCTACACTCACCACCTCCCTACACTCACCACGTCCCTACACTCACCACCTCGCTACACTCACCACCTCGCTACACTCACCACCTCCCTACACTCACCACAACTGGGGACAGGAGGTTTTCCTCTCAACATTCCTACACTCACCACCTCCCTACGCTCACCACCTCCCTACACTCACCACAACTAGGAACAGGATGTTTTCCTCACAACGTCCCTACACTCACCACCTCCCTACACTCACCACTTCCCTACACTCACCACCTCCCTACACTCACCACGTCCCTACACTCACCACCTCCCTACACTCACCACCTCCCTACATTCACCACCTCACTACACTCACCACGTCCCCACACTCACCACGTCCCTACACTCACCACCTCCCTACACTCACCACCTCCCTACATTCACCACCTCACTACACTCACCACGTCCCCACACTCACCACGTCCCTACACTCACCACCTCCCTACACTCACCACGTCCCTACACTCACCACGTCCCTACACTCACCACAACTAGGGACAGGAGGTTTTCCTCTCAACATTCCTACACTCACCACAACTAGGGACAGGAGGTTTTCCTCTCAACGTCCCTACACTCACCACAACTAGGGACAGGAGATTTTCCTCACAACATCCCTACACTCACCACGTCCCTACACTCACCACCTCCCTACACTCACCACCTCCCTACACTCACCACCTCCCTACATTCACCACCTCCCTAGACTCACCACGTCCCTACACTCACCACCTCCTTACACTCACCACGTCCCTACACTCACCACCTCCCTACACTCACCACTCACCACCTCCCTACACTCACCACCTCCCTACATTCACCACCTCCCTACACTCACCACCTCCCTAGACTCACCACGTCCCTACACTCACCACCTCCCTACACTCACCACTCACCACCTCCCTACACTCACCACCTCCCTACACTCACCACCTCCCTACATTCACCACCTCCCTACACTCACCACCTCCCTAGACTCAACACCTCCCTACACTCACCACTCACCACCTCCCTACACTCACCACCTCCCTACACTCACCACCCCCCTACATTCACCACCTCCCTACACTCACCACCTCCCTAGACTCACCACCTCCCTACACTCACCACCTCCCTACACTCACCACATCCCTACACTCACCACGTCCCTACACTCACCACGTCCCTACACTCACCACCTCCCTACACTCATCACCTCCCTACACTCACCACCTCCCTACACTCACCACATCCCTACACTCACCACCTCCCTACACTCACCACCTCCCTACACTCACCACCTCCCTAGACTCACCACGTCCCTACACTCACCACGTCCCTACACTCACCACCTCCCTACACTCACCACCTCCCTCCACTCACCACGTCCCTACACTCACCACCTTCCTACACTCACCACATCCCTACTCTCACCACGTCCCTACACTCACCACTCACCACCTCCCTACACTCACCACTCACCACCTCCCTACACTCACCACGTCCCTACACTCACCACGTCCCTACACTCACCACGTCCCTACACTCACCACCTCCCTACACTCACCACCTCCCTACACTCACCACCTCCCTACACTCATCACGTCCCGGCACTCACCACCTCCCTACACTCACCACCTCCCTACACTCACCACCAACCTACACTCACCACCTCCCTACACTCGCCACCTCCCTACACTCACCACAACTAGGGACAGGAGGTTTTCCTCTCAACATTCCTACACTCACCACAACTAGGGACAGGAGGTTTTCCTCTCAACATTCCTACACTCACCACAACTAGGGACAGGAGGTTTTCCCTCAACATTCCTACCCTCACCAAAACTAGGGACAGGAGGTGTTCCTCTCGAACTTCCCTACACTCACCACAACTAGGGACAGAGGTTTTCCTCTCAACGTCCCTACACTCATCACAACTAGGGACAGGAGGTTTTCCTCTCAACATTCCTACACTCACCACAACTAGGGACAGGAGGTTTTCCTCTCAACGTCCCTACACTCACCACAACTAGGGACAGGAGGTTTTCTTCTCAACATTCCTACACTCACCACAACTAGGGACAGGAGGTTTTCCTCTCAACATTCCTACACTCACCACAACTAGGGACAGGAGGTTTTCCTCTCAACATTCCTACACTCACCACAACTAGGGACAGGAGGTTTTCCTCTCGAACTTCCCTATACTCACCACAACTAGGGACAGGAGGTTTTCCTCTCAACGTCCCTACACTCACCACAACTAGGGACAGGAGGTTTTCCTCTCGAACTTCCCTACACACACAACAACTAGGGACAGGAGGTTTTCCTCACAAAGTCCCTACACTCACCACGTCCCTACACTCACCACCTCCCTACACTCACCATGTCCCTACACTCACCACCTCCCTACACTCACCACCTTCCTACACTCACCACGTTCCTACACTCACCACGTCCCTACACTCACCACCTCCCTACACTCACCACGTCCCTACACTCACCACGTCCCTACACTCACCACCTCCCTACACTCATCACCTCCCTACACTCACCACCTCCCTACACTCACCACATCCCTACACTCACCACCTCCCTACACTCACCACCTCCCTACACTCACCACCTCCCTAGACTCACCACGTCCCTACACTCACCACGTCCCTACACTCACCACCTCCCTACACTCACCACCTCCCTCCACTCACCACGTCCCTACACTCACCACCTTCCTACACTCACCACATCCCTACTCTCACCACGTCCCTACACTCACCACTCACCACCTCCCTACACTCACCACTCACCACCTCCCTACACTCACCACCTCCCTACACTCACCACGTCCCTACACTCACCACGTCCCTACACTCACCACGTCCCTACACTCACCACCTCCCTACACTCACCACCTCCCTACACTCACCACCTCCCTACACTCATCACGTCCCGGCACTCACCACCTCCCTACACTCACCACCTCCCTACACTCACCACCAACCTACACTCACCACCTCCCTACACTCGCCACCTCCCTACACTCACCACAACTAGGGACAGGAGGTTTTCCTCTCAACATTCCTACACTCACCACAACTAGGGACAGGAGGTTTTCCTCTCAACATTCCTACACTCACCACAACTAGGGACAGGAGGTTTTCCCTCAACATTCCTACCCTCACCAAAACTAGGGACAGGAGGTGTTCCTCTCGAACTTCCCTACACTCACCACAACTAGGGACAGAGGTTTTCCTCTCAACGTCCCTACACTCATCACAACTAGGGACAGGAGGTTTTCCTCTCAACATTCCTACACTCACCACAACTAGGGACAGGAGGTTTTCCTCTCAACGTCCCTACACTCACCACAACTAGGGACAGGAGGTTTTCTTCTCAACATTCCTACACTCACCACAACTAGGGACAGGAGGTTTTCCTCTCAACATTCCTACACTCACCACAACTAGGGACAGGAGGTTTTCCTCTCAACATTCCTACACTCACCACCTCCCTACGCTCACCACCTCCCTACACTCACCACAACTAGGAACAGGATGTTTTCCTCACAACGTCCCTACACTCACCACCTCCCTACACTCACCACTTCCCTACACTCACCACCTCCCTACACTCACCACGTCCCTACACTCACCACCTCCCTACACTCACCACCTCCCTACACTCACCACGTCCCTACACTCACCACCTCCCTACACTCACCACCTCCCTACACTCACCACCTCCCTACACTCACCACAACTAGGGACAGGAGGTTTTCCTCTCAATATTCCTACAATCACCACAACTAGGGACAGGAGGTTTTCCTCTCAACATTCCTACACTCACCACAACTGGGGACAGGAGGTTTTCCTCTCAATATTCCTACACTCACCACAACTAGGGACAGTAGGTTTTCCTCTCAACATTCCTACACTCACCACAACGAAGGACAGGAGGTTTTCCTTTCAACATTCCTACACTCACCACAACGAAGGACAGGAGGTTTTCCTCTCAACATTCCTACACTCACCACAACTAGGGACAGGAGGTTTTCCTCTCAACGTCCCTACACTCACCACAACTAGGGA
This sequence comes from Oncorhynchus mykiss, assembly GCF_057628025.1. Classification (NCBI taxonomy): domain Eukaryota; kingdom Metazoa; phylum Chordata; class Actinopteri; order Salmoniformes; family Salmonidae; genus Oncorhynchus; species Oncorhynchus mykiss. The sequence continues at coordinate 20,161,331 of NC_143023.1, forward strand.
CAGGAGGTTTTCCTCTCGAACTTCCCTACACTCACCACAACTAGGGGCAGGAGGTTTACCTCACAACGTCCCTACACTCACCACAACTAGGAACAGGAGGTTTTCCTCACAACGTCCCTACACTCACCACCTCCCTACACTCACCACCTCCCTACACTCACCACCTCCCTACACTCACCACAACTAGGAACAGGAGGTTTTCCTCTCTACGTCCCTAAACTCACCACAACTAGGGACAGGAGGTTTTCCTCTCAACGTCCCTAAACTCACCACAACTAGGGACAGGAGGTTTTCCTCTCAACATTCCTACACTCACCACAACGAGGGACAGGAGGTTTTCCTCTCAACATTCCTACACTCACCAAAACTTAGGACAGGAGGTTTTCCTCTCGAACTTCCCTACACTCACCACAACTAGGGACAGGAGGTTTTCCCCTCAACGTCCCCACACTCACCACAACTAGGGACAGGAGGTTTTCCTCTCAACGTCCCTACACTCACCACAACTAGGGACAGGAGGTTTACCTCACAATGTCCCTACACTCACCACAACTAGGGACAGGAGGTTTACCTCTCGAACTTCCCTACACTCACCACAACTAGGGACAGGAGGTTTTGCTCTTAAACTTCCCTACACTCACCACAACTAGGGGCAGGAGGTTTACCTCACAACGTCCCTACACTCACCACCTCCCTACACTCACCACAACTAGGAACAGGAGGTTTTCCTCACAACGTCCCTACACTCACCACGTCCCTACACTCACCACCTCCCTACACTCACCACAACTAGGAACAGGAGGTTTTCCTCTCTACGTCCCTAAACTCACCACAACTAGGGACAGGAGGTTTTCCTCTCAACGTCCTTAAACTCACCACAACTAGGGACAGGAGGTTTTCCTCTCAACATTCCTACACTCACCACAACGAGGGACAGGAGGTTTTCCTCTCAACATTCCTACACTCACCAAAACTAGGGACAGGAGGTGTTCCTCTCGAACTTCCCTACACTCACCACAACTAGGGACAGGAGGTTTTCCCCTCAACGTCCCCACACTCACCACAACTAGGGACAGGAGGTTTTCCTCTCAACGTCCCTACACTCACCACAACTAGGGACAGGAGATTTTCCTCTCAACGTCCCTACACTCACCACAACTAGGGACAGGAGGTTTACCTCACAATGTCCCTACACTCACCACAACTAGGGACAGGAGGTTTACCTCTCGAACTTCCCTACACTCACCACAACTAGGGACAGGAGGTTTTGCTCTTAAACTTCCCTACACTCACCACAACTAGGGGCAGGAGGTTTACCTCACAACGTCCCTACACTCACCACCTCCCTACACTCACCACAACTAGGAACAGGAGGTTTTCCTCACAACGTCCCTACACTCACCACGTCCCTACACTCACCACCTCCCTACACTCACCACAACTAGGAACAGGAGGTTTTCCTCTCTACGTCCCTAAACTCACCACAACTAGGGACAGGAGGTTTTCCTCTCAACGTCCCTAAACTCACCACAACTAGGGACAGGAGGTTTTCCTCTCAACATTCCTACACTCACCACAACGAGGGACAGGAGGTTTTCCTCTCAACATTCCTACACTCACCAAAACTAGGGACAGGAGGTGTTCCTCTCGAACTTCCCTACACTCACCACAACTAGGGACAGGAGGTTTTCCTCTCAACGTCCCTACACTCACCACAACTAGGGACAGGAGGTTTACCTCACAATGTCCCTACACTCACCACAACTAGGGACAGGAGGTTTACCTCTCGAACTTCCCTACACTCACCACAACTAGGGACAGGAGGTTTACCTCTCGAACTTCCCTACACTGACCACAACTAGGGACAGGAGGTTTTGCTCTTAAACTTCCCTACACTCACCACAACTAGGGGCAGGAGGTTTACCTCACAACGTCCCTACACTCACCACCTCCCTACACTCACCACAACTAGGAACAGGAGGTTTTCCTCACAACGTCCCTACACTTACCACGTCCCTACACTCACCACCTCCCTAAACTCACCACAACTAGGGACAGGAGGTTTTCCTCTCAACGTCCCTAAACTCACCACAACTAGGGACAGGAGGTTTTCCTCTCAACATTCCTACACTCACCACAACGAGGGACAGGAGGTTTACCTCACAACGTCCCTACACTCACCACAACTAGGGGCCAGGAAGTTTACCTCACAATGTCCCTACACTCACCACAACTAGGGACAGGAGGTTTACCTCACAATGTCCCTACACTCACCACAACTAGGGACAGGAGGTTTACCTCACAACGTCCCTACACTCACCACAACTAGGGACAGGAGGTTTACCTCACAACGTCCTTACACTCACCACAACTAGGGACAGGAGGTTTTCCTCTCAATATTTCTACACTCACCACAACTAGGGACAGGAGGTTTTCCTCTCAACATTCCTACACTCACCACAACTAGGGACAGGAGGTTTTCCTCTCAATATTCCTACACTCACCACAACTAGGGACAGGAGGTTTACCTCACAACGTCCTTACACTCACCACAACTAGGGACAGGAGGTTTTCCTCTCAATATTTCTACACTCACCACAACTAGGGACAGGAGGTTTTCCTCTCAACATTCCTACACTCACCACAACTAGGGACAGGAGGTTTTCCTCTCAATATTCCTACACTCACCACAACTAGGGACAGGAGGTTTTCCTCTCAATATTCCTACACTCACCACAACTAGGGACAGGAGGTTTTCCTCTCAATATTCCTACACTCACCACAATGAAGGACAGGAGGTTTTCCTTTCAACATTCCTACACTCACCACAACGAAGGACAGGAGGTTTTCCTCTCAACATTCCTACACTCACCACAACTAGGGACAGGAGGTTTTCCTCTCAACATTCCTACACTCACCACAACTAGGGACAGGAGGTTTTCCTCTCAACGTCCCTACACTCACCACCTCCCTACACTCACCACCTCCCTACACTCACCACCTCCCTACACTCACCACGTCCCTACACTCACCACAACTAGGGACAGGAGGTTTTCCCCTCAACGTCCCCACACTCACCACAACTAGGGACAGGAGGTTTTCCTCTCAACGTCCCTACACTCACCACAACTAGGGACAGGAGATTTACCTCTCAACGTCCCTACACTCACCACAACTAGGGACAGGAGATTTTCCTCTCAACATTCCTACACTGACCACAACTAGGGACAGGAGGTTTTCCTTTCAACATTCCTACACTCACCACAACGAAGGACAGGAGGTTTTCCTCTCAACATTCCTACACTCACCACAACTAGGGACAGGAGGTTTTGCTCTTAAACTTCCCTACACTCACCACAACTGGGGGCAGGAGGTTTACCTCACAACGTCCCTACACTTACCACCTCCCTACACTCACCACAACTAGGGGCCAGGAAGTTTACCTCACAACGTAACAATAATTGCTCTACTTTCAGGCCAGGTGTCATTCTAATAAATGAATCAGGCTATCCGGTTATTTGAGCCGAAGGGAGAGAAAGGGCCAAAAGCCGTAATGGGACGGCCAGGGGCCTGAGAGTGTGAGACAGGCTGAGGGAGTTTCTAACAGCATCACAGGATGTGATGTTAAACTAAATAGTGAAGAGGTTATGGTGTTGTGTACGTGGGTTGTGTACGTGGGTTGTGTATGTGGGTTGTGTACGTGGGTTGTGTACGTGGGTTGTGTACGTGGGTTGTGTATGTGGGTTGTGTACGTGGGTTGTGTACGTGGGTTGTGTACGTGGGTTGTGTACGTGGGTTGTGTACGGGGGTTGTGTACGGGGGTTGTGTACGGGGGTTGTGTACGTGGGATGTGTATGTGGGTTGTAACGTGGGTTGTGTACCTGGGTTGTGTACGTGGGTTGTGTACGTGGGTGAGTCGTTTGTAGCATGGGTAAACAAACAGTTAAAACACGGTGTGTCTTAAAATGACTCTCCCATTAGCCTAACACTCACTTCATCTCCGAGAAATGTGTGTGTGTGTGTGTGACTGTTTTTGTCCATTTTGTTTTGCGCATCACTGAATAGTGTGCCTGACCGTGTACCAGGGTTAAAATTATCCCAATATGAGCACATTAAACCATGCCAGATTATTCAAAATGTGTAGCTTTTTCCTGAAATGCCTGTCTGTGTTTGCCAGTGCAGAAAAGAGACAGAGACACAAAAGAGAGAGAGAGAGAGAGAGAGAGAGAGAGAGAGAAAAAGGGAAAGAGAGAGTAGGGCCGGGTGTGCTAGAACGAGTGTGGAAAATCCCTATGACTCTATATGGGAAAGGCAGACCTATTGTACAGCCGGCTTACTCTTTTCTCTCTCTCTCTCTTTCTCTCTCTCTCTCTCTCTCTCGCGCTCTCCGTTCCATCTCTCTCTCCCTCTGTTCCTTCTCTTTCTGTCTCTGCTGTGTGTAGCCTTCTCTGTGTGTAGTCAGCCCTCTGCCTCTCTGTGTGTAGTCAGCCCTCTGCCTCTCTGTGTGTAGTCAGCCCTCTGCCTCTCTGTGTGTAGTCAGCCCTCTGCCTCTCTGTGTGTAATCAGCCCTCTGCCTCTCTGTGTGTAATCAGCCCTCTGCCTCTCTGTGTGTAATCAGCCCTCGGCCTCTCTGTGTGAGTGACCTCACCCTGCCCACCATAGACCACCACCGCCTGATGGGATTTAAAATATGCCCCAATTGGTGTGTGTTTTTACCTGATGTGTTAATGTGAGCCCAGGCACACACACACACACACACACACACACACACACACACACACACACACACACACACAAAGCATAGAACGGCACAACCTGGGATCGTGTGTGTGTCTGTGTGTGTAGAGAAATTAGTTTGTAATACTAGAGCAGTGCGCAGATGTAAAACCATATGTCATAGTGACCAAGCTAATGTATGAAATAATATGCATTCCATTTCTCGTTTAATCATTTAACCTGATGATGCATCTGTAAAAGCTCTGTTTAGTTAGTGGAGTGTTAGTGGAGGCTCATCCACAAATGTTAGGAACTGTGGCCTTTGGAGCATCATAATTAGCTGGAGTGGGAATCATCAACACTCTTTACTTCCTCAAATTCACTCAACATGAATGTATATCCAGGACACGCATGCACATGCACATACACACACTTTAGTGGATTACATGGAGGTGAATGGTGGTGTTATGAGCCCTCGGTGGGAAGTCATTCAGTGCAGTACACTTCCAGGTATGACATCATTTTCTAATCTCAGCCATTTTTGATGATGACGATAATAAATGACCACCTGTCTTCTCTCTCTCTCTCTCTCTCTCTCTCTCTCTCTCTCTCTCTCTCTCTCTCATTCTCTCTCTCTCTCTCTCATTCTCTCTCTCTCTCATTCTCTCTCTCTCTCATTCTCTCTCTCTCTCATTCTCTCTCTCTCTCTCATTCTCTCTCATTCTCTCTCATTCTCTCTCTCTCTCTCTCTCTCATTCTCTCTCATTCTCTCTCATTCTCTCTCTCTCGCTCTCTCTCTCATTCTCTCTCATTCTCTCTCATTCTCTCTCATTCTCTCTCATTCTCTCTCTCTCATTCTCTCATTCTCTCTCTCTCTCATTCTCTCTCATTCTCTCTCATTCTCTCTCATTCTCTCTCACTCTCTCTCTCTCACTCTCTCTCTCATTCTCTCTCTCTCACTCTCTCTCTCTCATTCTCTCTCTCGTCTCTCTGTTTTTAGTCTGATTTTCAGAAGAACAAGGAAGGAAAAGGGGCAGTGAAAAAGAGAGCAGAAGACCAGGGGGCGAACGGAAAAGAAAGAAGAAGAAGAAACAGGGTAAAAATAAGACGAGCCAAAGAAAGGAGAGCAACCGTCAGCACTCACCCCACAGAGTATAAAGGCAGAAAGGAAAAGACGAGGTGAAGAGATGAAGCCACTAAAGAGACAGAGGGGATGCTCTCCCCCCTCCACGCGGGCCAAAGGGGGGAAGAAGAGAGGGGCGACAGAGACCCCCCCAGAGAGGGACAACAGGAACAAACTCAGGAAGGAGAACCAAGACGGACAGCCTCAATCCACGACCCCCGCCCACTTGCTACGGAAACAATCCAGAACCTCCTCTGACAGCTCTCAGCGGGAGCCAATCAGAGGCAGTGAAACCCCAAAGAAGGAGGGACCTAGAGAGCAGGTGCTGCCAAGGCAACCTGAAGATAAAGAGAAGACCGAGGACAGCAGAGGGGGGGTTGGGGGGAAACCAGGGGGGCCTAACAGCACCCCCACCTCCTCCCATAACAACATCCTCACCATCCCCACCCCCACTACCAGTCCCAGCCCTACCTCCATGTCCAGTAGGAAAACAGCCACCTTCAAGGCCAGAGTCCCCAAGAAGAAGTACATTGCTGAACACTATGCTGGTAGCAACGCACCCAGCCTCACCTTCACCCCTGCCCCCATGCACAACAGCCACAGTAACTACAGTAGTACTAGCAGTAGTATTAACATCATCAACAGCAGTAGTACTAACAGTAATAACAGTAGTAATACCATTAGTAACAGTAGTAGGCCCAACACTACTATTAATGGTATTAACAGTGGTACTAATAGCATTAGTAACAGCATTAGTAACAGCATAAGTAACAGCATTAGTAACAGCATTAGTAACAGCCATAGTAGCAGCTCAGTCAGCCACTCGTTAGCCCCCAGTGTGTCCAATGAGGAGAGGAGGGTAGCTAGCAGCCACAGCCATGGCCCGGGGGAACAGGGAATGACAGGGGCCTCCATAGGGCCCAACGATGGTAGTGTGGCCCCCCAGGACAGAGAAAGAGACCCCCAGGGTGGAGAGACAGAGGGGGCCCCTAACTCAGTACGCTCCGTATCCACGGATACAGCCAGCGAGCACGATCTGGAGGTGAACTCCCAGCCCAGTACCAGCCCTGCTAGAGCCCCCTACCAGGGCAGTCTGTCCGGGGCGGATGCCCTGGCCAAAGGCCTGAAGAACCAGAGAGTTCTAGCCCGCTGTCGATGGAGAGACAGACTTAACGGAGAGCAAGGTGGGAGGGAGAGAGAGAGGGATGGACCCCTGTCTCCTATGTTCAGGGCTGGGGTGGTGCGGCGGGTGAGTGGGGGCAGCGCTGATATCCAGCTGCAGGGGGAGGAGGGGATACTCTGTTACCCCTTTCAGGGGGGGACCGCACACCCAGAGTGGGAGGAGACGAGCGTGGAGTTCATCCTGGACGCCCCTCCACCCGGCACGGCGTCCGTGGCCATCGGGACACGCGTATGTGTGCCTTTCGGAGGGGGAGGGGGGCGAGATGGGGGTGAACAGGGGACACCTCAGCTATACAGAGAAGGGGTGCTGTCCCAGGTAGACCCACACCCTGCCGTGTCGTTCCCCTACAGGGTGCTACTGTGTGAGGATCTAGAGGTGCTGGAGAATGGATTGAGGGAGGAGGAGGGAGGGATGGAGGAGAAGAGGAGGAGGGCGCAGGCCCAGGCTGTATGGGTGTCCAGACAGAGCCTGAGGCTGCTGACTCCCCCCTGGGAACTGCCTCACTCAGAGAGGGAGAGAGAGAGAGAGAGAGAGAGGGAGGAGAGGGAGAGGAGGGAGGAGATGGAGGTGGAGAGGGAGGTGTGCCAGCTGAGTATTGGTATGGCGCTGGGTGGGCCGATGGGAGGGGGGGTGAGGTTGGTGCATAGCTTCTCTCCAGATGGGGTGGTGGGGGGGCATCACTATGGAAACACTCCCCCCCATCCCTCCTCGTTGGTAACGACCAGCGTTGTCACCATCACTGGAGAGGGTTACCCTGACAGAGAGATAGAACAAGAGAGGGAACAAGAGAGACAGAAACAGCCCCAAACACCAGAGGAGGACATGGAGATGTCTAGGTTCACTATGGGCACCCAGCATCGCCACATCCTCTCCAAGCCCCTCCTCGGGGGGCACAGCTACCCCTCCTCCCAACACCTGGTCCAGGGCCTGGGCACGCCACTGGGCTCTCACCTGTCTTCCCTCACCTTGCCTGGCCCTGAGGCCCTGGGCATGACCCCCCCACCACACCTACCCCCTTCCAAGAGCGCCCTGGTCCCCCTGGACAAGACCCCCTCCCAGATCCCCACCCCTACCCCTGGAGGGGGGTCTACCTCCTCCTCAGCCTCCTCCTCGCGCTCCCGCACCCCCCTGTCGGCCACCCTGCAGAAGTACAAGAAGGGGGACGTGGTGTGCACCCCTAACGGTATCCGCAAGAAGTTCAACGGCAAGCAGTGGAGACGCCTCTGTTCCAGAGAGGGCTGTATGAAGGAGTCCCAGAGACGAGGCTACTGCTCACGGCACCTCTCCATGAGAACTAAAGAGATGGAGGGAGGGGGAGAGAGGGACAGGGGGAGAGGAGGAGGGGGGAGCAGTTCGGGGACTATCACCCCCTCAGACCTGCGTGGGTTTGACTGGGATGAGACGTCCAGAGACAGCAGCGAGGCCAGCAGTAGAGGAGACTCCCGCCCTCGGCTGGTGCTGCCCTCCCTTCTACCCCATGACTTCTCCAGGTTTGACTTTGACGAGTGTGAGGCAGCCACCATGCTTGTGTCTCTGGGCAGCTCTCACTCTGGGACCCCCTCCTTCTCCCCAATCTCCAACCAGTCCCCTTTCTCCCCTGCCCCTTCTCCCTCACCCTCCCCCCTCTTCGGATTCCGTCCCGCCAACTTCTCCCCCATCACCGCCTCCTCCGTCCTCCCCCCTCCTCGTAGACACAGACACCCCAGTGCCACGGGGGGCAAGCTGGGCACCCCTGGGGGGGCAGAGAGGGAGAGGCATACTTCAGGGGTCCAGCCGTCCTTCCACACTAACCTGACCTTCACTGTCCCCATGAGCCCTAGCAAACGCAAAATAGACGTTCCTCCTCCCCCTCCTCCCTCCTCCCACCCCCACCACGACCACCCCCCCAAACCTGAGCTGGAGCAGGGGGACCTGAACTCTGCCTCGTTCCCTGTCCTCTCCCCCCAGACCCCAGCACACACCCACGCTTACACACCCACCTTCTCCTCTCCCCAAGGGGTGAGCACACCAACCAGCCGGCCCCCCTCCTCCCCCGCCACCTCCCCCCCTCCCCTCCTGGTGTCCCCAACTCCCCCCTCCCCTCCAGACTCAGGCCCCCGCCGTTTCCACCCCACATCCCAGCAGGCCTTGCGGGACTCTCCAGTGATCGTGCGGAACCCGGAGGTTCCTCTGGCCAAGTTCACAGAGCATCCGTTAGGCCGTGGGGGGGGGGGAGTAGGTGATCCTAAGAGTCTTAACAGCATTACTCCCCAGTCTGTCTCCACTCTCCAAGTCCCTGTACCCATCAACGCTGCTGCTGCAGCGGCAACCAACGGCACCGTCCTCCTCCAGAGCCCCACCCCCACTTTGGTGCTGGTGTCATCCGCCCCACCCTCCCTGACCTCCGTCACCCCCGGTTACCCCGCTTTGGCTTGCATCTCCATCTCTACCACGCCCCCCTCTTCGGGACCCCCCCTCACCAACCCAGCCAGCCCAGGGGAAGGGCGGGGTAGGACGGAGAGGACAGGCTTGTTTGGGGGGGAGGTTCAGCAGCCAGTGGCCTGTCACCCCTCTCCTACAGCCCTGCTGCCCCTCATACTGCCTGCAGAGAACCTGCACCCCACACCATGCAAAGACATCATCATGGGACGCCCCGGGACAGGTGAGACACACTGGGAGACAGCCTGGACATGAAGGGATGAGATGGGGTAGAGGAACGGGGAGGGATGAGATTTGGGTAGAGGAACGGGAAGGGATGTGATTTGGGTAGAGGAACGGGGAGGGATGAGATTTGGGTAGAGGAACAGGGAGGGATGTGATTTGGGTAGAGGAACGGGGAGGGATGAGATTTGGGTAGAGGAACTGGGAGGGATGAGATTTGGGTAGAGGAACGGGGAGGTATGAGATTTGGGTAGAGGAACAGGGAGGGATGAGATTTGGGTAGAGGAACAGGGAGGGATGAGATTTGGGTAGAGGAACAGGGAGGGATGAGATTTGGGTAGAGGAACAGGGAGGGATGAGATTTGGGTAGAGGAACAGGGAGGGATGAGATTTGGGTAGAGGCACAGGGAGGGATGAGATTTGGGTAGAGGAACAGGGAGGGATGAGATTTGGGTAGAGGCACAGGGAGGGATGAGATTTGGGTAGAGGAACAGGGAGGGATGAGATTTGGGTAGAGGAACAGGGAGGGATGAGATTTGGGTAGAGGAACAGGGAGGGATGAGATTTGGGTAGAGGAACAGGGAGAGGGATGAGATTTGGGTAGAGGAACAGGGAGGGATGAGATTTGGGTAGAGGAACAGGGAGAGGGATGAGATTTGGGTAGAGGAACAGGGAGAGGGATGAGATTTGGGTAGAGGAACAGGGAGGGATGAGATTTGGGTAGAGTAACAGGGAGAGGGATGAGATTTGGGTAGAGGAACAGGGAGAGGGATGCAGAGGGGTGAGATATGCTATGATTATAATATTATGATTATTTAATGTGACTACTAGGCTTTGATTATTGTGTTTAACTCCAGGTCGAGGACCTAAGTTGGCATCATGAAATGGAAGAGCTTTTGAAACGTGAATGCACGGTTTGTTGTAGCAGCAACAGCAGCATGAAAAATGGTTACCTAGTTTCATTTTCCACCAAATTCACATTTACGGAACAGGGATTGACTTCTGGGCAGGTCATTTCTCGTTAAACAGAATGAGTTTAGTGACATTTAGTGAAGGGAGGGTACTGGGATTTCTGGTCTGTTCAGCAGGGCTTACGGTCCGTGCTATCCTTGCTCCTTGGGACCTCCCTACCCCATTGAAGTTGGCATTTTAAAATACTTTAGGTTAGGGTAACAGTAGGGATTAAGGTTAGGTTTAGTTTAGGGACATCCCAAGGATCTCAGATAGCACTGACCCAGGGGTCAGAGTAGGGAAATCAGTTCAGTTTAAATGGGTATAAAATACAGGATATACTGTATGTAATGTAGGCCACATACGGACCGTTTCCCCCATCTCTCGCTGGGTGTGTGCGTGTCATCATTGTTTGAGACTGGGTTTAGATAGAGAGTGGGGAAGCCTCTGAAAGAGAGGATGGGAGGATGAATGACATTTGGTGTTTTGTCTTTGAGAGAATGCTACTGACATGAATCCTCTCAGGCCCATCTCTGCAGTGCCGTCTGACTGTAAGAAGGGGTACAGTCCCAGTTAGGATACGGTATGTAGGCTACCACTGCACCAGTACGGTCAATTCTATCATTCTGCTGTGTGTGTGTTCTGGTGTGTGTGTCAGTTTCTGTAATGAACAATAGGACATTATTGACAGGAGGTAATCCCACAGGAGAACCGGGGGGGGGGGGGGGGGGGGTGGTGTCTGTCTAAAGAGACGGAGGGATGGTTTGGTTAGCTGCCTTTCCCCAAAGGATATTATCTACTCACGCCACTTATCAATGACGCGTTGTGTGAGCGTTTGTCTCTGTGTGTGTGTCTCTGTGTCATGTTGTATAGAATGAAGGGGTAAAATAAGGTCTGGGAGTTATATTTGAGTGAGTTGCATTGGGCTCATCCATTTTATAGTTGTGTGTGTTTGCATGCGCACGTTACAGTGCCAGAGTGCATGTGGGTGTGTAAAGAATCCTCTGTGCTTCAAGCTCCTGTGTGGGCTCTCTTTCTCTCTGTGTGTGTGTGTGTGTGTGTGTGTGTGTGTGTGTCTGTATGTGATCAATAAACAGTGAATCAACATTTCTCCATCTGCGCTGGAGCAGTGGTATGACATTTAGATGGCCTGTTGTATTCAGTGTGATTGTATGTGTTGTAGGTCTAGCTATTTGTCTGTCTTTGCGAGACAAGTGTATGTGGGTGTTTTCTCTCTCTTGAGAGAAAGAGGGTGTGAGTTCTTGTTTGTGCATGTGGTTGTCAGAGAGAAACTAGGGAGGTGTGTACTTACTGCGTAGTTACGATGAGCTTTGAGTGTAAATTACACATACGAACAGGCCTCTACAATACTGCTACACACACACAACGAATAGCCTATCATGTTGCAGATAAAAGTGACATTATATACACTGAACAGAAACAGAAACGCAACATGGAATAACTTCAAAGACTTTACTGAGTTACAGTTCATATAAGGAAATCAGTCCATTGAAATAAATACATTAGGCCCTAATCTATGGATTTCTGTTAAGCGTGTGTAGCGGAGGCGAAGTCAGGTGAAGGAGAGCAGAGTGTAGCAAACAGGCACACTTTAATTACGTTCCAAATTGATAGCACAATAAAAACATACACAAGTGCCAAAACCACGGAAATAACTAAAGTAATGCCCCTGACAAACCACATAACAATAAACAATTACACACAAAGACATGATGGCAAAGAGAGGGCTAAATACATGTAGATTGATTAGGGGATGAAAACCAGGTGTGTATGGGACAAGACAAAACAAATGGACATATGGCAAATGGAGCGGCGATGGCTAGAAAGCCGGTGACGTCGATCGCCGCCTGAACAAGGAGAGGAGACTTGACAGCCGGCCTCGGGGACGACCCGGAAGGCGAGGCGCAGGGCGATCCGCAGCAGTTCAGGATCCAAAAGATCTGCAACTCTCCTCCGGACCGTACCCCTCCCACTCCATTAGGTACTGAAGGCCCGACGCCTCAAATCCAGGATGGAATGAACGATGTACACCGGGACCCCCTCGATGTCCAAAGGGGGAGGGACCTCCCGCACCTCAGATTCCTGGAGTGGACCAGCCACCACCGGCCTGAGGAGAGACACATGGAACGAGGGGTTAATACGATAATCAGAGTGAAGCTGTAATCTGTAACATACCTCGTTCACCCTCCTCAGGACTTTGAAGGGCCCCACAAACTGCGGTCCCAGCTTCCGGCAGGGCAGGCGGAGGGGCAGGTTACGGGTCGAGAGCCAGACCCGGCCCCCCGATGCGAACACCAGGGTCTCACTGCGGTGACGGTCCACGCTGGTTTTCTGGCGACGTGTGGCTCGCTGGATGGAGGTGTACACGAGCGGCCTCCCATATCTCCTCCACACACCTAAATCAGTCGTCCACCGCAGGAGTCTCGGGCTGACCCTGATGCCACAGCGCCAGAACCGGCTGGTACCCCAATACGCACTGAAAGGGGGAGAGGTTAGTGTGGCGAAGCGAGTTCTGTGCCATCTCGGCCCAGGGCGCGAACGCCGCCTACTCCCCCGGCCGGTCCTGACAATATGACCGCAGAAACCTGCCCATATCCTGGTTGACTCTCTCTACCTGCCCGTTACTCTCGGGGTGAAAACCTGAGGTAAGGCTGATCGAGACCTCAGACGTTCCATGAATACCTTCCAAACTCTCAGCGTTAACTGGGGACCCCCATCCGACACTATATCCTCAGGCACCCCGTAGTGCCAGAAGACGTGAGTAAACAGGGCTTCCGCAGTCTGTAGGGCCGTAGGAAGACCGGGCAGAGGGAGGAAGCGACAGGACTTAGAAAAACGATCCACAACGACCAGGATCATAGTGTCTCCCTGTGAAAGAGGAAGATCTGTTAGGAAATCCACTGACAGATGTGACCAAGGTCGTTGTGGAACGGGTAAGGGGTGTAGCTTACCTCTGGGCAGGTGTCTCGGAGCCTTACACTGGGCGCACACCGAGCTGGAGGAAACATAAACCCTCACGTCCTTTGCCAAGGTGGGCCACCAGTACTTCCCAGTCAGACAGCGCACCGTCCGACCGATCCCCGGATGACCAGAGGAGGGAGACGTGTGGGCCCAATAGATCAACTGGTCACGGACAGGAGACGAAACGTACATACTGTACGCCCAACGGGCTCTGTATGCAACGCCTGCTCAATATCCGCATCCAGCTCCCAAACGACCGGCGCTACCAGGCAGGAGGCCGGGAGTATGGGAGTCTGATCCATGGGCCGCTCCTCTGTGTCATACAGCCGGGACAGTGCGTCTGCCTTCTTATTCTGGGAACCTGATCTGTAGGATAGGGTAAACACAAAACGGGTAAAGAACATCTTGCCTGACGAGGATTCAGTCTCCTCGCTGCCCGGAAGTGTACTCCAGGTTGCGGTGGTCAGTCCAGATGAGGAACGGGTGTTTAGCCTCCTCAAGCCAATGTCTCCATGCCTTCAACGCTTTAACCACAGCCAACAACTCCCGGTCCCCCAAATCATAGTTAGCTGGGCTGGGCTTCTTTGAGAAGAAAGCACAGGGGCGGAGTTTCGGTGGCGTACCCGAGCGCTGTGAGAGCACTGCTCCTATCCCAGCCTCGGAAGCGTCCACCTCCACTATGAATGCCAAAGAGGGATCCGGATGGGCACGGGAGCCGAAGTAAACAGAGCTCTTAGCTGCCCAAAAGCCCTGTCCGCCTCAGCCGACCACTGCAACCGTACAGGACCCCCCTTCAGCAGTGAGGTAATGGGAGCAGCCACCTGGCCAAAACCCCGGATAAATCTCCGGTAGTAATTGGCAGACCCTAAAAAGCGCTGCTCCTCCTTTACCGTGGTGGGAGTCGGCCAATTACGCATGGCTGCAATGCGGTCACTCTCCATCTCCACCACTGATGTGGAAATGCGATACCCTAGGAAGAAGACAGCCTGCTGAAAGAACAGGCATTTCTCAGCCTTGACATACAGGTCATGCTCGTCCAAGTACCTGGAGGAGGAGCCAGGCCCAGCCAATCAGAATGAGTTTTTCCCACAAAAGGGCTTTATTAGAGAAATAAATACTCCTCATTATCATCAGCTGTCCGGGTGGCTGGTCTCAGATGATCCCCCAGGTAAAGAAGCTGGATGTGGACTTCCTGGGCTGGCATGGTTATACGTGGTCTGTAGTTGTGAGGCCTGTTGGACGTACTGCTAAATTCTCTAAAACGAGGCGGCTTATGGTAGAGAAATTTACATTAAATTCTCTGGCAACAGCTCTGGTGGCCATTCCTGCAGTCAGCATGCCAATTGACAAAACTGCACATTTTAGAAGTGGCCAAGTAAATATATATATATTTTATAACATCACATACTTTCACACTGGGCAGGTCACTTATAAGATGATTCCAGCCCCCCCTCCCCTCCATTATCTACTGAATGTGTCATGCCCTGACCTTAGTTATCTTTGTTTTCTTTATTATTTTGGTTAGGTCAGGGTGTGACGAGGGTCTGTGGTTTGTTTCGTTTTTGTATTGTCTAGGGGATTTTGTTTGTCTAGGGGTTTTTGTAAGTCTAGGTCTATATGTCTATGGTTGCCTAGATTGGTTCTCAATTAGAGGCAGCTGTTTATCGTTGTCTCTGATTGGGGACCATATTTAGGTAGCCATATTCCTTGGGTTGTTTGTGGGTTCTTGGTCTATGTGTAGTTGCCTGTCTGCACTACACATATTAGCTTCACGGTTTGTTCTTTTGATAGTTTGTTCAGTGTTCTTTCTTTAATAAAAGAAGTATGTACGCTTACCACGTTGCGCTTTGGTCTCCTCCATATGACGACCGTGACAGAATCGCTGTACAATTGAGTTAGTTGGTAGAACTCCAGCTTTGGCTAGAGGAGATATGTGAGAGAGAAGGGAGGAGGAGGAGTGAGTCAGGTAAATAAGATTGAACTCTGTTGAGGAAGTGAGACAGAAGGATGAGTTTTCTGCAGCTTCCTTCCCCTGTTTCCACTCCTCCTTCCACCCATCCAATACAATGTTCCATTTATTCATGTTTAATATCGTCACACACACTTCAAAGTCACAGTCTGGGATTTGTGTTTCAGCCTAACAGTAGCCCTGCCACTCGGTTTGGTGAACTGAGGGATGGAGCTGGGAAATGTAACCACACTCAAACTCAGATGGAACTCTGGATTCAGGGACTGCGTGTGTGTTTGTAACTTAAAGTTCATTTTATAAAGGGATTAAGAGGGTCAATGTCAGAGCTGAGGGTAGTGCTGTAAAATTGATAGAACCATTGAGCGACTACGTGAGAAAAGGATGAGGTGGAGGGAGAGAGGATGAAAGGGAAAAGTATGTCATATGTGCATGATGCATTGTAAGTCGTGTGAGTGTGTGTGCAACCACGCATCAATCATCAAACACCGGAAATGATGTGCACGTGCCAAATGTATGTTGCCATGGCAACAAAGCAAACACTCCCATACACCAATGTACACACACACAACATGCAGTACAAATAGAAGCTGGCGCTACGCAGTTCCCCTTCCCTTCGCAGTCAGTGGAAATGGAAAGACATAGTCCTGCCTCTTTCGGTTCATCTCTGACATTTTAGTTAACATTTGAACATGAACGCAAGACGAGAATTCTGATGTAGCTCTCTAAATTGATTTGTAGTTGACGTTGAAGTGCTCGGGTCAAATCTTTATTTCCAAGTTTGTACTGTTAATGTTACCACAGAACCCAGCCAGAAATACACATCACACAGAGTCATGGCAACTGTGTTTTTCTCAGGCTCTTTTACCTGCTAAGGGCAATTTGCTGTACATCATATGGAACAACATGGACGCATAAATAGTACTCTGATAAACAACTTAGGCCTCTACATTTCATTTTGACATGCCTACTCTAACATTTTGATTTCAGAATCTGACTGTTCTTTAAATAATTCAAATCAACGGTTTCACTTCTTATTCTAGTTAGGCTATGTGCTCCACCTTTAAAGTGACCACCTACAGCAGTAGCCTAGTTCTGGCCAGGCCCGGTCAAACAAGGTTATGCTGTTACTTTCTGGAATACAAATCTACTGTATGTAGCATGAATGAACCTTTTGTAGTGAGGTTGGGACTGTGCGTGTGGTTGGTGTGTGCTTCATACAGAGTCTATTAGAACTAACTTCTTAGCCCTGTGTTAGTTAGTAGACCCTGTTAGTTTCTCAGAGGCAAATGGAAACTCCAGCTTTCTCTGTGATTATGAGGTGAAATCTGGATAGTCAGTGCTTCACGGCCAGCCTGACTGGGCTTAGCGCCTTCACACACACCTACCCAACAGCAGGCTGGCAGACACAGACACCCAAATCTGGGCACACAAACACACCCAACATAGGGTACTCACTTATACACACACATCCAACACAGGGCACTCACTTATACACACACACCCAACACAGGGCACTCACTTATACACACACACCCAACACAGGGCACTCACTTATACACACACACCCAACACAGGGCACTCACTTATACACACACACAACCAACAAAGGGCACTCACTTATACACACACACAACCAACAAAGGGCACTCACTTATACACACACACACACCCAAGACAGGGCACTCACGTATACACACACACACCTAAAACAGAGTACTCACTTATACACACACACCATACACAGGGCACTCACTTATACACACACATACACACACACCATACACAAGGCACTCATTTATACACACACACCCAACACAGGGCACTCACTTATGCACTTATACACACACACACACACATAACACAGGGCACTCACTTATACACACACACACACTCAGGAAAAGCAACTGGAGACCCGTCTCTTCCTTTCTCTGTCTCGCTCTGCCTTTCCCAAACCACAAAAAGCTCCCATTCTCCATGTTAACCCTTCGCTCCATAGACTGCAGTCTCCTCCTCTCCCTCTCGCCATCCTGGTCTACCCGGATACAGATACCCGGGAATAACAACCCCCCCTCCCCCTTTACGTAACACTTAAAGCCCCGCACTGGCTCCCAGACCATGGCAACAGACTACCACACATCTGGATAGACTAACACTCATTCATATCGTGATAGTTATATTACCGTGTATATATAGTCAAATACACAAGGGCAGGCTTATGCGTCACTATTGTACTTCATAAAACATATATATATTTTTTGGGGGGGGGGGGGTCTAAAAAGTGCATTTTTAATGTTCCTCTGAAGTGCAGGTGCTCTCCGACCTAAGTTATACTTAGCTTTACTTTAGGAGATGAGTTTTTATTTTAGGGAGGTCGAACATCTCTCTTCCCGCTCTCCTCTCTCTCCTGCTTGAGTGTTTGCCCAGGCTGTCTGGCATGGCTCTGTCCGTCTGCTGGTGCTTTATCTGCTGGCTCATACTGCCTCCAGGTGGACAAACACACACATTACATCTCAGCCACAGAACAGGGACAGGGGAGGACGGTGCACCTAGACGCTGATCTGGTGTCAGTTTGGTGTGTTCCCCCCTATAATGGTTAGGGTTTGGCAATGTTGAGTTGATCCTAGATCAGTGGCTAGGGAGTGAGAACAGGAGAAGTACTGTGCTCTGAAACATGGTAATGTTCAGTGTTAGTGCGCATGTGTCCTGTGTCTGAAAATAACAGACGATAAAGAGCTCGACTGTCGATGGTGGATATGTGTGTACCGAAGAACACTGAGCATCTCTTGTACCCATGCCCATGATTTGTCTGGGCAGGCTGGATCACACACTGAAACACACACAGCTTATGGTCTCAGGAAAGCTTCAGGATGACATGACGCACACTAGTTCTGCATTTTGACAGAAGCTGAATTCCATGATTTGATTACGCACGAATAGATGACATCATAACACTCTGTCTCTAGGGAAGACACAGAGGCCAGGTGGAGGGTGGTGTGTGTTGTGGTGCGTTCAGGGGGCCATTGGTCTCCACAAGTGACATGGGGACCTGTGCCCAACATGACTGTTACCGTGGTAACTGTGGAGGGTGGAAAATCGAGTTATAATTGGATAGAGCAAAAGACTAGTAGGAGGAAGGAGAGAGAGGGGGAGAGATGGATTTGGGGAGTGCGAGAAAGAGGCGAGAGAGGGAGAGACTGTGGTGTGCCCCTATATGTGATGTCAGGTGAGAGTGGGAGTCAGGGTGGGTGTTGGAGGGAGAAAGAGGCGAGAGAGAGAGAGACTGTTGCGTGCCCCTATATGTGATGTCAGGTGAGAGTGGGAGTCAGGGTGGGTGTTGGAGAGAGACTGTGGCGTGCCCCTATATGTGATGCCAGGTGAGAGTGGGAGTCAAGGTGGGTGTTGGAGGGAGAAAGAGGCGAGAGAGAGAGACTGTGGCGTGCCCCTATATGTGATGCCAGGTGAGAGAGGGAGTCAGGGTGGGTGTTGGAGGGGGTGGAAAGTCAGGGACTTCACGTAGAGCCACATGTCAGAGAACAGGAAACACCTTCAGAGAAACTGGACATAAACGCACAGACACACACACACCCGCAGCACAGATCAACACCTCATACAGTGTGAAGATATTCCTGTAGACACAGAGTATTATGCAGTCCCTCAATATGTAGCTTTTGGTTCGATGAGAACAAACTCCTACACAGATACAGGGCAGAGCTCCACCAATCAGAGACAGGAGAGGGAGATCGTTAAGCTTTGCTGAGGTGGTCTCTCTCTTTCGAGATTTTCTCCCTTTAATTTCAACACTCTCCTCTCCATGTCATTTCATTTTGTTCGGAGGACTAGTGGTTTGTCACTATTCAGTCAAGTCTGCATGGTGATCTATTAGGTCTCTCAGAGGTAGGAGAGTATTCAGCCCAAGTGATCTCATAATTCTAGGTTTAGTCTATCCTCAATTGAATTGCTTGAATGTCTATTGATAATCTCTTGTATTTCCTGCCTGTTGTTCTGTGATCTGTCTGCACCCGCGTGCTGTTTCATTTGTTGCTACCCAACATTCTTTCCTACCAAACATAATCACATAGTCTACCAAACGAAATGACTCTTGTATAACTTGCACATGTTAAAGCCCCCATGTAGTCTTTTTCTTTTTATATCATCACTGTGGGCCCAATTCAGACACAGGAAATTAATACCTTTCCTACACACGCCTTTCCTATGCACTCTCAGTAGTTGGCATTCACACTTACCTTATGCCAGGTACATAACAGGCTTTTCCGACGTGGTTCCCTTGTGCGCTCTGAATACATTTTATTCAACCGCTGAAAACCCACCCCCCCCACTTGCCGGCCAACAGATTTTCTCATTGAGTTTTGATTCAATGTATCTAAAGCCATCCCTTTAAATGTGGCACCTTTAATTAGAATTGTCTCGACAGACTATATGGAGGGAACAGTTCAGATTATTAGGGATCAATGAAAGAAAGACATGAAAATACATGTATATTCATCTCTGTTTCATCATCTTGTAGATTATTTAGGGTTAGGAAAGCATTTATAAACTCATAAAAAGAACTGGTTTGTAGAGCCTTTACGCACAAAATATACTGAATAAAAATATAATACGCGATAATTTCAAAGATTTTACTGAGTTACAGTTCATAGAAGGAAATCAGTTCATTTAATACATTCATTAGGTTCTGATCTATGTATTTCACATTACTGGGAATATAGATATCCATCGGTTGATCACAGATACCTTTCATTTAAAAAAGTAGGGCCGTGGATCAGAAAACCAGTCAGTAGATGTTGATCACCATTTGCCTCATGCAGCACGACACATCTCCTTCGCATAGAGTTGATCAGGCTGTTGATTGTGGCCTGCGTTGATATTTTTGTTCAGTGTAGTTTAATAACAGTGTACCCTCAGCGACAGGGCTGTAACCTCCCCTCTCTCCCTCTGTCGCTCTCTGTAGCGGTTTATATGTATTGACATGGTCAGAGCTCAGGGCAGTTTCAAAGTTGTAGTCTCTCACTTTTTCCGTCGAGGTTGAGTCTAATGCCCATTAGTTTATCCGTTCGCTTAACGCCACAGGCTTGGGCATTCCCATGACAGAAGTGACTCCCTCAGAGACTGGGGAGAAAATCCCAGCTGAATGGACAACACAATGAATGACAGATTAGAACACTTCGAAGAATAAGTCTGTTTCGACTGCCATTTAAATATTGATGAAGTTAATCTTTCAATTTTTCCTGAATTTTTCATTTAAGCAAAAAGGTAGGATGCTGTTGACAGTAGCTGAGAGCAGATACTGTATGTCTGTCTTTCAGTAGTGGTTCTGGAACGTTAATATAAGTTCTTTACTATGACAACAACATCTGCCTGATCTGAGCTAGTCGCGCTCGCTGTGACCTTATTGGCTGGCTCCCAAAGCTCCCTGTGAGATGACTGGCTAGAAGAGGGAGATTGACCCTCCCTCTATTGTATTTGAACAGAACACTTCAAATAAAATGTACTACACTGTTCTGGAGGGTATTAGATACACTACTTGTCATAGTTTAGACTGTGTGTTATTAAGTACGCTATTTGCAGCTATTAGTGAGAATTGTGTTTAGATGTACTGTGCCAACACACTCAATTTGTCATAATGTGTGTATGTTTTCTATTAGCAGCAGTATTAGTGATAAATGATGTGGACATCTATAGGCAACCTTTTATCCAGTAATAGGAGTTGCAGTCAGTGCCCTTAGTAGTTGATTTGTGTGTTTGTACTCACTGCACTGTGTGTGTGTGTGTGTGTGTGTGTGTGTGTGTGTGTGTGTGTGTGTGTGTGTGTGTGTGTGTGTATGTGTGTGTGTGTGTATGTGTGTAATCCATCTCTCCCATCTCTGGTCTCTCCACCCTTCCTCCCATAATAGTTTTGTTTTCCCTCCCTCTCTCCTCCCCTCTACACAGAATGACTGTTAGTCTATTTTTACACTGATACTACCTCCCTCTCTTCTATTCCCACCCATTTCCCCCTGTTTCTAAAACCTCCACCACTCATTTTCTTTCTCAGTCCTGGTTTGTGTGTAAGTGCGACTGCGTATGTGTGTACAGGTGTGCATGTGTATACAGTACACGCTTGTGTTCTTGTATCTGTCAGAAAGCGTGTGTGCTTGTTGTGTGTGTGCATGATGTGTGTGCTCAACATATACACACACACACACATTTAAAAGTCAGTCTAGGGAATGTTAAGCTGCACTATGGAAACATTTTGAAAAATTATATTCGGGAATTGAATGGGCTTTTTATGGTGGAAAATGACATCATTGCTCTCCTCCCCTCTCCGTTTCTGACTAATGACACGGAAACTGAGAGAACCGCTCCACAAACAACTCAATCATTTACCACTCAGTTTACATGCCAGTGTGTGTGCCAACCACACATAGCAGTGTGTGTGTGTGTGTGTGTGTGTCTGTGTGTCTGTGTGTGTCTGTGGCGTACACATGTGGTTAAATAACATGTTGTAATAGAGTGAATAATTGTCCAACCATCTGATTTTATGGTGGTGAAAATGTATTTCATCGTTCCACAACCATTAGGCTACTTCTAATACTTCTAATGCTCATGACTACCATTATGTGGAACTGCTGCAGCTGCCTGTCGTGCCACTATTTAAAACACAATGGTAGTGGAGCAATTAGTTGAAGAAGTAGTAGAGTAGTAGTCTAGTTGGAAAAGACACTGGCGTTGGTTCCTCTAAGCTTCTCTAATGCTGCTAATTACTCATTACCAATACTCTGTCTCTTTTTAGCATTCCTGTAATTCAGTCACATGGTGTGTGTGTATGCACTGCTGAGTCACAAAACACATGGCTGAGCACTGAGCAGCAGTTATAACATCAGAGAGTAGGCTACATTAGATGATGCTAGATGACTGGTTGATGTTATTACACTGTAATAACCCTACAGGCTCAGAGGATAAATGACATGATTCCTGGAATGTGGAAGGGAATTGTCTGGAAATATTATTAATGCATTTAATAACAAAAAGCCCAAAGATACAGATAGTGTGGTCTCACAGGCATCACCGGGTTGTCACTAGTTACCACAGCCACAAAGTCATAAACCCTGCCTATTTCTACAATTCATCTCCTTAAAATATGATTTTAAACCTAACTCTAACCTTAGTGGAACTGACAGAATTTTAGCAACATGACATTTGATTAAAAAAATTAGTTCATATACACCACCAGGAAGAATATTACACTTTAAAAAATATATATATATATTCTAAGCGAGCATGTTTTTTTGTTTTTTTTCATGTTTTCATAAATGAATAGAATGTTTGGGAACAACGTATCGTAAGGCATTTGTGAGAATTCTATAGCAATATAGAGTGAGAAAGTGGCCCTGCGTTTGGACAATTAATAGACACAGCAGTAAATATAACCTAATAAAAACATACAGTACCAGTCAAAGGTTTGGACACACCTACTCATTCCAGGGTTTTTGTTTATTTGCACTATTTTCTACATTGTAGAATAATAATAAAGCCATCAAAACTATGAAATAACACAAATGGGATCATGTAGTAACCAAAAAAGTGTTAAACAAATCAAAATGTTTTATATTTGAGATTCTTCAAAGTATGCCCTTTGCCTTGATGACATCTTTGCACACTCTTGGTATTCTCTCAAGGGGCAGAACGATAGATTTTCACCTTGTCAGTTCTGGATTCGATCCAGCAAGCTTTCAGTTACTGGCCCAACACTCTAACCACTAGGCTAGCTAGATAGCCAGAGTGAATTTGCGAACGCAAGAGATATGCTAGGTAACTGGATGACATTTATTCAAGTTCTTGCTAGCTAACCAAATGACACCTGCATCTCTAGCTGTGAAAAGACACTGTAAAAAAAGTCACTCACCCACTCCTCCAATGGCATGACTTCCTCCTAGCAGCTAGCTAGCTAACTAATGTTAGGCTCTGTGTTTTTAGTTTGCTACATAAATAGATATGCTAGTCTATTAGCCATGTTATGACTTACTTGTGATCATAGCCCTTGCTAGTTTGATTGTCAAATCAAATCAATTTAATTAGCCCTTCGTACATCAGCTGATATCTCAAAGTGCTGTACAGAAACCCAGCCTAAAACCCCAAACAGCAAGCAATGCAGGTGTAGAAGCACGGTGGCTAGGAAAAACTCCCTAGAAAGGCCAAAACCTAGGAAGAAACCTAGAGAGGAACCAGGCTATGTGGGGTGGCCAGTCCTCTTCTGGCTGTGCCGGGTGGAGATTATAACAGAACATGGCCAAGATGTTCAAATGTTCATAAATGACCAGCATGGTCAAATAAGAATAATCACAGACAGAACATTTGAAACTGGAGGTGGACTGGGGACACCAAGGAGTCATCATGTCAGGTAGTCCCGAGGCATGGTCCTAGGGCTCAGGTCCTCCGAGAGAGAGAAAGAAAGAGAGAATTAGAGAGAGCATACTTAAATTCACACAGGACACCGGATAGGACAGGAGAAGTACTCCAGATATAACAAACTGACCCTAGCCCCCCGACACATAAACTACTGCAGCATAAATACTGGAGGCTGAGACAGGAGGGGTCAGGAAACACTGTGGCCCCATCCGATGACACCCCCGGACAGGGCCAAACAGGAAGGATATAACCCCACCCACTTTGCCAAAGCCCAGCCCCCACACCACTAGAGGGATATCGTCAACCACCAACTTACCATCCTGAGACAAGGCCAAGTATAACCCACAAAGATCTCCGCCACGGCCAACCCAGACAGGAAGATCACATCAGTGACTCAACCCACTCAAGTGACACACCCCTCCTAGGGACGGTATGAAAGAGCCCTATTGGCATTCCAGCCTTAGTTACATTTGTCCGTTTTTGTCCAAAATATTCAGTCATTGAAACTGAAACAGTGCTTCCCGAATGGAGGCAGCAAACAATGTACCAGGCCAGCTGTGATTTACAACCTGATAGCAATATTTTTTGGACTACCAAGAAGTGTATTGGTGAATTCTAATCATGCATTCAACTGCATCCATCTATTCTGGCAACAATGCCATAGTATACCTCATGGGATGTTGAGTCAAATAATACCTATTTTTAAAACATTTTATAAAAGTTGTTTTTTGTAGCATAAACTTGGAATTTATTTTATTTGTATTTTTAACTGATACTATTGTCTGTTTGTTTCATATCTGCAAAGTAGTTAAAACACTTGTCATTTGCACTTTAACCCCACTGCTAACCTTGCCTAACCCTAACCTTAAATTAAGACCAAAAAGCACATTTTTGTTTTCATACATTTTTACTAAATTGCCAATTTGACTTTGTGGCTGTTCTATCTAGTGGAAACTGCTTCACAGCTCCACTTCAAAGTTTGATTTCTAGAGCGCCCGCTGTGCAGATGGAAGAACTTGGTACTGCATGTGTTTTTTTAAACTATCCTTATTTAAACTTCTGTCAAGCGATGTGTTGTCCTCCATCCGAGTGTCTCTGTTCGATTTGCTTGCTCTGCAATCAATCTTGCATACTACCTAAAATAGACCAATGGAGATGGGACATGGGCGGGATTATGTAAAGTAATTATTGCGGTATGATTCAGGTTGGGGAACTTGGGCTTTGTAGCCAATAAATTAACGCCAGATACGTAACGGTTGGATTGAATAACATAAGAGCCAATACGAAGTCATGTTCCAATTTTATGTCTTTTTTTAGGAGCTCTATTTCAGTGCAGCGATCAGTGACTGACCGATGAGATTTGCATATGACTGACATTCCAGTGTATATTTGAACCAATCAGCGGTCACGGCGGTGGGATGACAGGTGGCTGCCTTGACCAATGGCGGAGCTTAGATGTAGAGAAAGGGCGGGGCACGGAGGGGCGAGGTTGACACACTGAAAGAGCGAGAGGGGGCAGCCTAGTTTACAACAAGAGGGAGGGGAAAAGAAAGAAAGGGCCAGACGAAGCCAGAGAGGAGAAATTGTGGAGAAGAGAGTTGAGCTAAAGTGAGGAGACGTTATGATACGTTAACTTTTCTACTACAAATACCTGCCGAGCTGACGGACAAGAGTGGGCGCGCGCGAAGTGACCTGCTGCAGGCGGAGATCGCACCGGACCTCGAGCTGCTATTTCTATATAAAGCCCACGATTCCACGGATCTGTGTCAGAGCATCTCCAGCTGGTCTCTAGCTTCGGTTTCCTGCCTTTGAGCTCAATTCTGTCGTTTTCTTTGGTCCAAGGGGAGCAGCAACCAACATAGAACAGTGCTCTGGTCTCGCCCCACTTTCTGTCATTGGGGTCCGAGTTATCATCATCGCTGCTGCTCATGACAGCGTTGGAGTGAAATACTTCTGCTAACTATATTTTCAGTCGATTATCTTTTTGAGACGTTGATAGATACGAGGTAGGGGTGTGTGCGGGAGCCGACTGAGCCCAAGGTGGTGTTTAAAACATATATATTAACGTTAGTGGGGGTAGCGCATTGGTGGCTAGCTTGCAAAAACAATGGGTCTTTGGATTTAACCAGCAACTGGAGAGCCAGTGGGATATGGGTGAATGCACCAGTTTTACGCACACCTGCATGTGATCCGCCTTGTGTGGTAGAAAGTTAATTGATGGTGAATACGATTTCACGTTGCTTCACATTTGAATATGAGTTGGTGCCAAAGCAATAGAATATCAATGTTGGATGCTGACAGTAACCATACGGCTAAACAGGCAGGTAGCTAACGGTTTTGGGAGTAAAAAATGCAGGCGTATTCAGACAGGTTTTTAGTAAATTTAGCTACCATCTTATAGATCTAGTACTCGGCAGTCATTGTTCCTCAAATAAGTGGTTTCATGGTGTGAAGAAAAACAACAATAGTAACAGACATATGTTGTGTAAAGGAAGGGTAGTGACATGAGGACAATAATTGCGTTTCTTTGACTGCTTTCTGTTTCTGTTCTGCGGGTGCAGGGCCAGGGGCGTTACGGAGGGTACGGTGTTATTTGGACCGGTGCACTTGAGGCTCGGGTTGCCTTCTCGAGTTGAACCTGTCGGCTGTATTTTGAAGTAACACAGGTTATTTTACGTGCTTCTTCGCCTGCAATGCTTGCTGTTTGGGGTTTTAGGCTGGGTTTCTGTACAGCACTTTGAGATATCAGCTGATGTACGACGGGCTATATAAATTTGATTTGATACTTGCGTCAATGTAGACTGCAATAAACCCATCTGTGGTGGCCAGCTAACGCAAGATAAACAATTGGGGTTGTCACTTGTCCTCCAAACTTCAGCAAGAACATCCAAAGTAAAAGCATGATGTTGCTGAGCATAGCCTGTACTGGAGTTTATGGATGGCAAATAGCTGCTGCTAGCCTGTGTTCATTCAACTAACTAGTAGTTGTGTATAACTTTACACACGGTCCGATGCATACGCAATTGATTGATAGATTCAGGCATACAAATCCCTTCAATAAACAAATCTAGCAGGATGATGAATTTGATAGCTTTGTCATTTTGAGCATTTGCATAACAAAAAGCTAGCCAGATAGCCAGCTTGCTATCCACTGCTAGCAATTCATGTTAGTGTCGTCCAAGCTAGCTGTCAGACATTCTTGGTCGACCACATGCAATAACTCGAATACTCCGGAGATCGTTTCTGCCCTAAACAATTTACTAGCCTTTCGTACCATTTGTACATTGCTAAACTGAAGCGAGTACGTGTAGAGACAAGTTGAACATGGCCGCGAGGATAGCGTATGTCTCGGACTGATGTGCCAATTTACTCCGTGGATGAGGGTGAGGCCTAGTTAACTTACTCATGACCGCAGCACTCCAGTAATGTAAACAAACAGACGAGGGTACATCAGGGGTTATTAGATCAAGAGGAACACATACATCTCCGATGATATTTAACATATTGTCCCATCTGTATCCTGTTGCAACTTGTGACTACTGACTAGTTGGCAATCCATTTTACATTGTGCTATTCCCCGTATTTTATGTTCTGCACTGGGGAAATATAATTGTTATCGTCAATGCGCGGGAATAAATAGGCTGCTCGCAGAGAATGCGGAATTCTGAAAATATGAAAGCGTGAGCTGGTCTCATGTTGTTGACCGATACGCCCGGGACTTCATTTTAATCAGAAATCAACATTTACAGATATCTGTGCGCCACGGGATAAATCATAATAGCAGTGCGTCTATTGCAGTGAACGTTGTGCGTGATGACCGCAATCTGAAGATAAGCGTCAGATACAGGCACCATCGAGCACTGTTGCTTTCTTGTTTCATCGATGGAGTTGCCATCCACTATACGATCTTGGATCACTGATGGATGTTTGAACACATGGATTTTTATCTGACATTGTAAAGGGACGTTTTCAAGGACCCTTTTTAATTGACTCTCGTTTTTAGAAAAACACAATAAAGGACCCTTTTCAACCATGTATTCATCAGAAAGCCCTCAATACCTCCGTCAAGGACTGAGCATGTTTGGTCAGTCATGGTCATTTACTACCTCTGTGTGTTTTTCATATTTGTCTCCAGCACCATTTTGTGTATTGTAGCATTATGAATTTACAGTGTGATATAAATGGTATATACAGGTCTTTCTCATTGCTGATTGATGCTCACATAGATCAGCTACCTGCTGGTGAGTTTCCAGAGGTGTCCCATATGGGGAGCAGCAACAGCCATGATTATATACCTAAGGCTAATTGGTTAAGCCAGTGGGCCACTGGTTCTGCGAAGATGGGCCTTTGATAGTCACTTCTTGACCATACTAGAAAAGTGTTAATATTGTCAAAAATAAACTATTAGCAAGTGTATGGGCTAACAACGCTATGTTTCCCAAATCTGGAAATAGAATCTTCTTTATATGAAAGTTGAGATTGTTTATCGGATGTTGAGATTTTATAAAAATATGTTTGGGCTAGCTCACTATGAGTGTATTGTCTGGACATATTGTGAGTCCATAAACCGTTATGAAAGGAGTAGACCTAACCATTTCTTTGTATTTTTTTTTAAAGTCTGGACCAACGTGGAACCCCGGTCAGTTCCTGTGTTTCCCTGGCATTCATTGGTCCCTTTCCTGGCACCAACCCAATCAGATGCCTCTACTCAGTCTGGTGAGGGCCAACAACCAATCAATCATCCCCAAGCTGCCAGTCTGAAAACAGGTAGGTTGTTAGTTAAATTCTACCCAAATCCCAGCAAGATTGCAATTTCTACCATGATTTCAAACACATGAAACATAATAATTACGTAACACAAACATTGGAATTACCAGATAACTATCAGAGATTTGAATCATTGTGAAAATACCCCCTTTTCCTGTCTTTCTCAGAGTCTCAGGGGGGTGCAGTGCTGCTACAGGAGGCCAATGAGGACCCCCCCACCCTGGAGAGAGGACCCACAAGGCCAACTCCCTCCACAGATGACCTGACCCCAGAGAGGGAGAGAGAGGCCGAAAGAGAGAGGCCAGACAGTGAGACTGAGAGTGATGTGGATGACCCGTAAGTGTGTGCGTGCGTGACTGCATGTGGACACTAGGGCTGACCCCAATTAGTCGATTGTTTGGTGGTTAGGCTGTTGGTCAACTAAGATTTTTTTTTTGTTGAGCTGTAGCAAATATATACAGTACCAGTCAAAAGTTTGGACACACCTACTCATTCTGGTGTTTTTCTTTATTTTTACTATTTTTTACATTGTAAGACAAGTGTGCAAAGCTGTCATCAAGGGGAAGGGTGGCTACTTTGAAGAATTTCAAATCTAAAATATATTTAGATTCGTTTAACACTTTTTGGTTACTACATGATTCCACGTGTTATTTCATAGTTTTGATGTCTTCACTATTATTCTACAATGTAGAAAATAGTAAAAATAAAGAAAAACCCTTGAATGATAAGGTGTCCAAACCTTTGACTGGTACTGTATATATTTATTTATTAAATATGAGACACTTGTCTGATCTAATCCATTGCGGAGGATGGCACAGTCCAAGAGGAAGGGGAGTGTGGCTAGGATGCATAATGCACGTCTCTCCAGAATGTGCGGTCTCCCCCCAATTTGTACCTGATTACGCATAGAAGTAGGACTATAGGCTACCTTGCCTGTGCTCAAATGTAGGCCAATTTTAAGGGTCTGATAGTATTTCTTATTGGCTTAACGCACCACCACTAATGGGCTGTGGAGCTTCTCAAAGTAATGTTTTCTTCACTTCAAGCAAACAGTCTGTTATTACATCCGTTGAGAATGACAATAGTCCTCAATGTATTTCAAATATCTTTTCAGCTGTCTCCAGCTCTCTCCCTTTCGATAACCACTCAGCGTGAAAGGGAAAAATATCATGCTCTAATCCCGATGAGCTCTTGTAGCCTACAGTCTGTTCCGAGCTCACTGGAGCAAAACTGAGGGCCCAGAATATTTTATACAATGTTGCAAGTTTGTTAGCATGAGCTTTGGGCTGACACAAGTTGATACAGTGTTTCAAGTTCCTTGCAGACAGGCAATGTGTAGCCAATGTGATTTATAGGATATTTATTTTTATAATGTTATTTTCTACCTGTAGGCTGTATTGTTTTTATTTGTTGGCTTTATATGTAGGCTATTTTTACAATAGTAGTACTCGAGACCACATTTTGAGTGTTTCGGTCTTCTCTACATTTTGGATACATTTGTACTCGGTCTTGACTCTGTCTTGGACAGTGCGGACTCATAATTTCTTCCCAGAGTAAAAAACTCATAATTATCAGCTTCCATTCAGTCAGCACATATAACTGCTTCTCCAGGCCAAATATACACACTCCTTTTCTGAAACATGAATATCTTAACAGCCTTTTTATCTATTATAGACATGTTTGCGCAGTGGTGAACCTATAGGCCTCCAGTGTGTGACAGGTTACAGTGGTGAACCTATAGGTCTTCAGTGTGTGACAGGTTAGTACAGTGGTGAACCTATAGGTCTTCAGTGTGTAACAGGTTAGTACAGTGGTGAACCTATAGGCCTCCAGTGTGTGACAGATTACAGTGGTGAACCTATAGGTCTTCAGTGTGAGACAGGTTAGTACAGTGGTGAACCTATAGGTCTTCAGTGTGTGACAGGTTAGTACAGTGGTGAACCTATAGGTCTTCAGTGTGTAACAGGTTAGTACAGTGGTGAACCTATAGGCCTCCAGTGTGTGACAGGTTACAGTGGTGAACCTATAGGTCTTCAGTGTGTAACAGGTTAGTACAGTGGTGAACCTATAGGTCTTCAGTGTGTAACAGGTTAGTACAGTGGTGAACCTATAGGTCTTCAGTGTGTAACAGGTTAGTACAGTGGTGAACCTATAGGTCTTCAGTGTGTAACAGGTTAGTACAGTGGTGAACCTATAGGCCTCCAGTGTGTGACAGATTACAGTGGTGAACCTATAGGTCTTCAGTGTGTGACAGGTTAGTACAGTGGTGAACCTGTAGGTCTTCAGTGTGTGACAGGTTAGTACAGTGGTGAACCTATAGGTCTTCAGTGTGTGACAGGTTTGTGATTCTGAAAGGACCGTAATACCAGCGCACTGTAGGAGAGTGCACTTTTTGTAAAACACAAAGTGCCAGTGGTGTAGGGTATACGCAGGTACAGTATAAGAGGTACAGGTACAGTGGACAAAATCGCAAAGCACGTGAAATACACTGCGTGGGTCCGCATGTGCCATCACACGCATGTTGATTTTGTCCATCCACACTAGACATGATCAGGACACGCAGGTTGAATTATCAAAACAAACTCTGAAGCAACTATATTAATTTGGTGATAGGTCGAAAAGCATTAAACATTCATGCCAATTTGGCTTGCTGTTGCTAGCTAATTTGTCCTGGGATATAAACATTGGCTTGTTATTTGACCTGAAATGCACAAGGTCCTCTACTCTGACAATTATTCCACAGATAGAAGGGTAAACAGTGTTAGTTTCTGGTAATCTCTCCTCCGTCAGGCTTCTTCTTTGGAGTTTATATGGCAGTTAGCAACCATTGCTGCCACCAACTGGACAGGAGTGTGGACCTCAGATCATCTTTCAATCACTCAAGTGGGTTTAGGCTCCTAAAATCCAATGAGGAGATGGGAGAGCCGGGACTTGCGGCGCGTCAAGCATCACAAATAGAACCAAGTTCTATTTTAGCGCCTGACTACGCAGACGCTTGTGAACAGTTTAGACGCAATGATTGAATAACATGTATGTGTACATTTCTTTTAAGTGAGTGGTGTGGTCAGTTAGACTATTTTTGGTATTCTTTCAATATTAAAAAATGTGTGATTTTGAGAGTGAAAAAAACATTGAATAACATCGGCTTATTCACACAGGGTGCCTTCCCTTCTCTGGGCGGCCTGTTTGGGAACTTTTTTGGCAAAATTAGAATATACCAACTTCTCCAGGACCACTACATAGGGCCGATGGAAAGACAGCAGTCACACACAGCATGATGTTAAAGGACAAACAGTCCATAAACTCAGGCATAAGTCAGTAGGTCCCAATCACAAGAATACAAAAACACAACCATTAAGTGTTTCCCAATCTAAATGTACAACTATTACTTCAAGGTACAAATAACATTGACCTAAAGTGGAACTGATAGCGTTTTAACTACTTTGCACATATGAAACAGACAATCATAATATCAGTCAAAAATATCAAATTCCCAGTTTATGCTACAAAACCAACTTTATAAGATTTTTTTTAAACAGGTTATATTTGACCCATTGTTCCATGACATACACTAAGGCATTGTTGGCAGAATAGATGGATGCTTAAGTGAGCTTAAAGGGAAAGGGGATACCTAGTCAGTTGTGCAACTGAATGTATTCAACTGAAATGTGTCTTCTGCATTTAACCCAACCCCTCTGAATCAACATCCACATCACGCATCAGACAAGCGTAAT
This sequence comes from Oncorhynchus mykiss, assembly GCF_057628025.1. Lineage (NCBI taxonomy): Eukaryota > Metazoa > Chordata > Actinopteri > Salmoniformes > Salmonidae > Oncorhynchus > Oncorhynchus mykiss. Next base: position 20,193,802 of record NC_143023.1, read on the forward strand.
GCATATAGTTTATTTTATAGATGCGTTTTAAAATTTAGACCAGTTAATTGGTCGAAAGAACAGACGACTTTTGATCAGGCAAGATTTTTGGGGGGCAGGGACAGGCCTAGTAGAGTGAGTGGCTCCACGCGTCCACTGTGAAGTTTTAGTATACTCCTAGTCCTACATGTAGAGCAGAATGTTATTTGAACAACGAGGTGAGGAACAAAAGCATCCATCTCTGTGCTTTATTACTAGCCATATGAATGGCTATATGAATACAAGCTAAATGAATATACAGGGTGGCAGGTAGCGTAGTGGTTAGTGTTGGTCCAGTAACCAAAAGGTTGCTGGTTTGAATACCCGAGCCAACAAGGTGAAAGATTTGTCGATGTGCCCTTGAGCAAGGCACTTAACCCTTATTAGTTCCAGGGGCACCGTACTACACCGTACTACTATGGCTGACCCTGTAAAACAACACAATTTCACTGCACCTATCCTGTGTGTTTGACAATAACAATAACTCAAAAGAATGGCAGTGGCCAGGCTGCTGCTGTCCATTGACTGTCATGAGCTGTCTGCTGAATCCACCGAAATGTCTCTGGGGAGTGGAGCCACTTTCCCTGCTCTGTGTGTGTGAAAGAGTGACAGTTTTATTCAAATTTCTCTCCTAAGACCTACTCCTGCTAAGAGTTGTTAAAAAAAAAAATATATATATATATGTTCCATGTTTGCTACAGAGGTATGATGGTGAGTGAGATGTACATGGTTTTGGTCAGATATATCTGATGTTGTCATGGTTCTGTCTCCACCTGTCTGTCTCTCAGGTTCTTCCCCAGTGTTCTTCCTGAGCCGCCCTTGTCTGTGACTCCTGTGAAGAGACGCACTCAGTCCCTCAGCGCCCTGCCCAAAGATGGGGACAAAATCAGCCCTAACAAGGTAACCTCTCACCTGTCTCTCGCTCACTCATTTTCTCAATTAATCTCTTACCTTGTCATACATTCCGTTCCTCATTTAATCACATTGTTAAAAGAGGAGCATCCCTGGCAAGGCGCTCTGGCTTTCTCTCACCCTCTCATCTAATCATTCTTTCCTCCCTCTCAGAGGGAGAAGGACCACATCAGGCGGCCAATGAACGCGTTCATGATCTTCAGTAAGCGTCATCGAGCGCTGGTGCACCAGAGGCACCCCAACCAGGACAACCGCACGGTTAGCAAGATCCTGGGCGAGTGGTGGTATGCCCTGGGGCCCAAAGAGAAGCAGAAATATCACGACCTCGCCTTCCAGGTGTTACACACACACACACACACACCAATTTAGTGCAATGGTTTAGTTTGACCTGACTAAGCAGCCAAAAAATTAATGTATTTTGTTTGCTCATCCTCTCTCTCTCCCTCTTTCTCAGGTGAAGGAGGCCCACTTTAAGGCCCACCCAGACTGGAAGTGGTGCAACAAAGACAGGAAGAAGTCTAGTTCTGATGGCAGAGGGCTCCCGGGGCCGGGGGGCAAAGACATTAGAGAAAGGAGCATGTCTGAGACTACCGGTGAGTCACACACTGCTGCTCAAAACACCCAAATAAGAGATAACAGAAAGGAAGAGATGGTCATTTGATTGCCAAGGTTTCTTCTGAGCTCTGTCATCACTAAAACATTATGATTGAATATCTATCTCTCTCTCCTCTCGCTATGCTCCACTGTCTCTCTCCCCCTTACTTTCTCTCTCTCAGAGCCCCATGGTGTGGAGCTCAAAGGGGTGGGGCCTGGCCTGCTGGGTGTGTCTGAGCGGAATCCAGGGGAGGGGCATGTAGGTCAGCTACCCCGCCCCCGAGCCTTCTCCCAGAGTGCCGTGCACAGCCTGGAGAGGAGTGAGAGGGGCAACACACAGGCCCTGGCCGAACTGTCACAGGTAAGGCCATGCTACATAATGTTGTTTCCACTACAGCCACTTTACTCAAATGATAAACAGGTTTCTTAGTTTGGTGTGTCAATTTTGACTCGTCCCTCTCATCCATAACTTTGTTGTTTTATATCTGGCTCCCTCTCCTCCTCTTCCTCCTCCTCTCTCAGATGTGTGGGGATGGTGGTGGCCAGTTTTCGGGGCGCGCCCAGACCCTGTCCCGGTCTCAGAGGGGGGTCAGTGAGGACATGACCAGTGATGAGGAACGCATGGTCATCTGTGAAGAGGAGGGAGACGACGACGTCATTGGTGAGAAACTAAACTGCTGTGACATCTCAACAACGCAACAATTATAAGCTTATTTTGGGCTAAGCCCCTGTAAACATGTAAAACTCAGGTTATTACACTGCTGGGAAACACAATACTACTGGTAGCTCTTTCCCATAATGACATCATCTTAATTGGACAGTTTGAGAAATTCTATTCAAAAGACCTTTATTGCCCCCTACGGGATATCTGGTCACAGGAAATTCCACACAAACGATTCCCAGACATGCATATTACGTATATAATATACTGGCAGAGAAAGTTAGAAATGGGTGTTTATGCACATAAACCATGAGTACCCTCACTCCCCTTTCCCCCTACAGAGGACCCGTACCCTGCCAGCTCCATAGACCTGAAGTGTAAGGAGAGAGTGACGGACAGCGACAGTGACAACGCCTCTGGGAACGAGAGCGATCGCAAGGTAAGTCTCTTCCTTTATCAAGGCTAGATTGAGTTACAGTTGTCTGACTGATCATGTTGTTGATATAGTACCATTATTTAGAGAAGTGGAACATGTTTTAGTCCTTCTGCTTTTCACCCTGCTACAGACATTTAGTTGTTTCTCTTTCTGTCTCTGCAGCGTGTCTTTGCTCCAGTGATCTGCTCTTCCTCCTCGCAGCCCACCCCCCACGGACGCTCCGTCTCTCTCTCCTCCTACCCTTCCAAACGCTACGATGAGGAGAGAGGAGGGGGGCTCTCAGACCGCAGGAGAAAGAGAGGAATAGAGGGAGGAGCTGGTGATGGAGGAGGAGTGGCATCCCTCTCTCTTTCCCTGTCCTCCTCAGGCCACTCTGTCATCTCCAGCCCCGGAGGCCCAGTTCCTTCTGCCCTTGCCCCCCTTGGCCTGTCTCCTCTCCTCGGGTTGGGGGCTGTCAGAGTGGCCTCTACAGTGGTGACCAACGTGGTTCGTCCGGTCGTGAGCACGCCAGTCCCCATCGCTAGTAAACCCCGAGACGGAGCAGCTTCATCCATTCCTCACCCACCAGACAGGAGGTCTCTCCCATTGCAACAGGCGCAGCTTCTGATTGACTCCGGAGCAGGAAGCGGAGGGCCTGGTTACTACTCCTCATCGTCACCCAATCCCATAGGTGCAGGGGCAGGTCCAGGGGGGCTAGTGACCAGCTTGGTGTTCCCGGGGCACAGCCAGTCCACCGTCCAGCTCATCAGTCCCTCCCCCAATCCGTCCTCCCACCACCAGCTGCCCCCCACCGCCCCTGTCTCTGCCCCAACACACAACCACACCAACGGCCCCCTGCCCCTCTCCCTGCTCCAGCCCCAGTTCCTCTCCTCGTCATCTCTGGCATCCCCCGGGGGCAAAGCCATCACACAGGTCCAATACATCCTGCCCACCCTATCAGCCAGCTCCAATCACAAGAGCCCCTCCCCTCAGCTGCACAACCTGCCGAACAGTATCTTCAACCTGCCCACAGCTCCGCCCACCCACATGTCCATAGCCAATGGGAAGCAGGTGGGGCTAGGCTCGCTGATGGGATACGCCTCCAGCCCAGCCGTGGGAGTGGTCAGCCCGGGAGCCAGAGGTGAGGGGGGGGGAAGAATCGTACACCAAAACGTTAATAAATGGAGAACTGTGACACTGTTTTCAAAAAAGGCTTAACCTTATCCATATTTATCTCTTTCACTCTTTAGTGCAATCCCAGTCCCCAGTCCTACAGGGCAAGATGCTGCTTCCCATGGCAACAGTGAGGACGTCCCCTGCTCAGCAGTACCCCCTCGTGGCTCCACCTCTTCCTGTCCAGAATGGAGCTCAAGCAGGAAGCAAGGTAAGCAGTGTTACCATGGTGATGACAGCCAGACCAAGACATTGAGATTTCAGTAGGTTTATTCTGTATCCCAGGGCTGTCAGAGCCCCAACATGACCATTCTTACTAGTCTTTGTAATCATAGAATAATCTAACTAATTACACTTGCAGTTACCCCAGGTGAATGACTAAATACACATATATCTTCTCACTCTTTCTCCATCTCTTTTTCTCTCTGATAGATCTTCCAGATCGCTCCCATGCCTGTTGTCCAATCCCAGCTCCAGCAAGGCGGGGCAGGGCATCCTGGGAGCCCTTTTCCCATTACCATGGGAACGGCTACAGTGTTGCACCAAGGTTCTTCCCCATCTCAGACTGTGCTGCTGCCGCCCCCACCAACCAGGTAGGAGGACACAGACCAACTCAATCTAACAGTGCACTATTAGCGCTGCTGCCCTACCATAATACATAACACAATGGTTTTGGAAGAACTGCAGCTCTTGTGTTGTGTGTTAGTCATTCTGCTCTGTTGCTGCTGCTGGCCCAGGCTGCCTCTTCCTCTGCAGTGCCTGCTGCCTGCCTGCCGCCCCCTCACTGCCTCTCAGCTCCACCACACAGACACACTCATCTACTGTTCCGTCACCCACTGACCCCCACTGCACCATTTCTCTCCTCTCTCCTCCTTTCATCATTGTTCATGTTCTATTTTCCTTTTTTTTTGTCTCTCTCTCCTCCTTCACTGCCTGTTTCATCTATCATATTCTCTCTCTCACTCATACACACTTTCTCTTTCCCTCTTCACCTTAACTTCTCTCTTTTCTCTCTCTCTCTCCACCACTCACAGGATCACCTATGTCCAGTCCATGCCAGGAGTCCCCTCTGCTCTGCCTCTGGTCTCCACAACAACAGGCTCCTCCTCCCCTCAGCAGGCCCAGCCCACCCCTGGATCTGCATATGTTTCGTCGCCCCTAGCGACGCTGGGCTTTACAGCCATAGCCTCCCCTGGACAGAACCTAGTCCAACCCCTCATCACAGGTCAGTAGAGCTCTGCTACCCGAGCCCGTCGGGCCCTGACATTATACATCAGATTAGGGCCGGGTAGGGCTCCTGTATAACTCAATTGATCACTAACATTTTGAAGCTGAGCCATTTGCTCGTGCTCTGCTGCGAAGTACAGTCATGTCTGACTAAGATCATAACATGGTGTCAGACATGCTTCAACCTCGTCCAATATAAAGCAGGAGAGATTATTTAACTGAAAATAAGAATGTCCCTTGAGTTTTGTGGTAGTATAGAGTCTCATGTCTCGTCATTGAGCAGAGCAGCCCAAGCAAAGCAGTTACTATGGATACTCATATACCCAGAGCCTCCATGAGCAGAATGACCAATAGAGAGGAGCAGCTAATGGATTAACTAACGGAGGGCATTATTTCAGGTTTCGGACAGGGCTGGGCAGGGCCTGGCTTTAAATTTGCCAGATGCAATCAGGCCTGGGTAGGGCATGGGTTTGGCTCAGGCATAAAATGCATGCCCGTGCAGGGCTCTACAGGTCAGTGCATCCACTTGAAGGACATCTAGAATAAGATGGATACTGGATGGCTGCCGTTTTGCTCCAACCTCATTATGCTTGTTTACTTTATCATGTTCTTCTTATTTCTTATTTTCCATCTTGTGTGCTTTAGTTCCACCTTGTTAGTTTTAGTATTACATTGTTATTGATTATTGCAGTGTTGGGGTTAGCGCTGGCAAGAAATGCCTTTCACTGTACTTGTGCATGTGACATTCAAACTTGAAACTATATTGCACTTTTTAAGTTCCCTGTGAACTGCAACAAGAAACCTCCCCTCAGTTTTGAGAACAGGAGCAAAACCTTTAGGTTAGAGGAAACAGGTTATCACACTCTGGCTGTACACTCTGGCCATTGAAGGGTGTTAACTCTTTCTCTCTCTCTCCAGGTCAGCCTCCCCTTCAGGCCCCAGTCCAGTCCCCTACCTGCCCCTCCCTCCCCTCTGGCCCAGCCTCTGCTTCAGGGGGACAGATAATCACCGCCATCTACCCCCCTACCAGTGTCACCATGGCAACTGGGGTGGTCTCCATGGCTACCGGGCCACCCAGCATGGTGTACACAGTCTCCAGCTCCTCCAGTCTGTCCACCCACATCCTGCCCAAATACACATTCGCCCCCACCACCCCCACCACACACACTCACACACACACCCAGCTCCAGTCAGACAGACAAACAGACAGGCATGTGGGGGAGAGACCCACGGACAGAACGTCTCACTCTCAGTCAGAGAAAGCGGCAGACAGACTAGCGGAGACGCAGCCTGAGCTACAGGCGTACGGACAGACGGACAGGCCAACCCTCACGCAGGCGGACAGACAGACGGAGAGGGAAGCCCAGACCTTCAATAAAAGCAGCAGCTTAGTGGCGCCCCCAAGTGGCTCCTCATTGTCACTGCGGCCCTGCAGCCCCCCCCTGCCCTCTCACACTTCCAGTAAGTCTAAGGTGCCCTCTTTGTTTTTCGAACACAGATCTAATGCTTAACAAATGCAAGTATATGAGAACTTATACATATTTCAGCAGGCAGTGCACCAGGCACCCCCAAACATCCCCAGCTCCCAGTGAGAACCCCTCAGAAAATCAAAGCCACAGTTGCTAACATCCCGGTGGGCAGCTACGAGGGAGGAGGCCGAGGAAAGGAGAGGGAGAAGAACCGAGAGAGGGAAAGGGAGAAAGAAAGAGAGAACACTGGGGCCAACAGTCGTTTTTCCTTTGAGCTGGAGCGTCCTGTGGAGTCGACGTCCCCCTCCCAACACACACACACTGCTGAGGAGCCCCCCTCTGACAGACCGCCTGAGGGACACGACCCTGGGGACAACACTGACACATGCAGCACAGAGGCCAGCAACAAGGAGGTGAGAGAGAGCTGGAGAGATTGACCTGATGGATTGTTTTATTTTTTCTTCTCAATAATCAGAGAATGCAAATGAGATCACATTCATAGAAAATAACATTTCTGATTTTACACCCTGTGTCCCAAAATGAAACCCTCCCAGCATACTGTATTATTAAACTTGTTCTCCTCTCTGCCCCATACAGTCAGGGTGGAAGGACTCTGTCCCCTCATCACCCCTGCCCCCTCCCTTGGGTACAGACCCTGCCCTGCCACCTCCCCAGAGCGACAAAGACGCCCCTCCTCCCAAGAAGGTGAAGGCCCGCCCCCCGCCACTCAAAAGGACCTTTGACTCTGTGGACAAGTGAGTTACCCTGAGTATAGACATGCCATCTATCAATTTATAAAATATGTTTGTTAGTGAGTATCCCTGAGTCATCCTGACACTTCAAAGGGTTCAGGTACCTTACTCATGTGTTTCTCTCCTTTCTCTCCCTCCATCCCCCTCTTTCTCCCAGGGTGTTGTCGGAGGTGTATTTTGAGGAGCGTTTTGCTCAGCTACCGGAGTTCAGGCCAGAGGAGGTGCTGCCCTCCCCCACCCTGCAGAGCCTGGCCACCTCCCCCCGCGCCATTCTGGGCAGCTACCGCCGCAAGAGGAAAAACTCCACAGGTGAGAGAGAGAGAGAGAGATTTCTCTCTTACATTTTCTGTTGCATAACATTTTGCTACGGTGTGCGCCACTGAAGTAGAGGGATCTGCGAATTGTCTGTGTCTTTCTCATCCCCTCTTCTGTCCAGACCTGGACTCGTCCACAGAGGACCCTGTGTCTCCGAAGAGGAGGAGCAGAAGGCGCTCCAGCTGCAGCTCGGAGCCCAGCACACCCAAGAGTGCCGCCAAGTGTGAGGGAGACGTCTTCACCTTCGACCGACCAGGTAGAAACACACAGACATGCTCACACCCTCATTGTAAGGTTTATTCATGTACAGTGCCTTCGGAGAGTATTCAGACCCTTGACTTTTTCCACATTTTGTTACGTTACAGCTTTATTCTAAAATGTTTGAAATATGTTTTTTTTTCAGCACTCTCCACACAATACCTCAGAATGACAAAGCGAAAACAGGTTTTCAGATTTTTTTTATTTATATAAGTATTCAGACCCTTTGCTTTGATACTCAAAATTTAGCTCAGGTGCATCCTGTTTTCATTGATCATCCTTGAGATGTTTCAACAACTACTTTTGAGTTCACCTGTGGTAAATTTAAATTCATTGGACATGATTTGGAAAGGCACACACATCTATATAAGTCCCACAGTTGGCAGTGTATGTCAGAGCAAAAACCAAGCCATGAGGTTGAAGAAATTGGCCTTAGAGATCAGAGACAGGATTATGTTGAGGCATAGATCTGGGGAAGGGTAGCAAAACATTTCTGCAGCATTGAAGGTCCCCAAGAACACAGTGGCCTCCATCATTCGTAAATGGAAGAAGTTTGGAACCACCAAGACCGCCCGGCCAAACTGAGAAATCGGGGGAGAAGGGCCTTGGTCAGGGAGGTGATCAAGAACCCGATGGTCACTCTGACAGAGCTCCAGCGTTCCTCTATGGAGATGGCAGTTGTCCTTCTGGAAGGGTCTATCTCTGCAGCACTCCACCAATCAGGCCTTTTATGGTAGAGTGGCCAGACGGAATCCTCTCCTCAGTAAAAGGCACATGACAGCCCGCTTGGAGTTTGCCAAAAAGCAGCTAAATACTCTCAATGACAAGCAAGATTCTCTGGTCTGATAAAACCAAGATTGAACTCTTTGGCCTGAATGCCAAGCGTCACGTCTGGAGGAAACCTGGCACCATCCCTACGGTGAAGCGCAGTGGTGGCAGCATCATGTTGTGGGGATGTTTTTAGCGGCAGGGACTGGGAGACTAGTTAGGATCGAGGCAAAGATGGTTTGTAATTCTATGAATCTTATCCAGTTGATTAACTCACCCACTCGTCCAAATCTTAAATGCCCAGATAAATCTACCATGATTGATTTGATATTGACAAATGTTCCACATAATTATTCTGCGGTTGGTGTTTTTTGTAAGGATATAAGTGACCATTGTGCTGTTGTTGCTGTTAGAAATACTAAGGTTCCAAAGACAAACCACTTTTTATTCGTAAGAGAAATGTGAAGTGTTTTAATGAGCAGGCTTTCTTTCATGATTTGTTTTATTTTGACTGGAGCAGATTGAGCTTATCCCTGATGTGGAAACTGCCTGGAAATTCTTTCATGGTAGTTTTTCCCAAATAGTAAACAAACATGCCCCATTCCGCAGGTTCAGGGTTAAAGGGCGGGATAATCCATGGTTTTCTTCTGAGCTGTCTTGTATTATTCACGACCGTAATCTAGCCTGGGCTAAAGCAAGGAAATCATGTTCTGATGCTGACTGGCTTATTTTTAGGCAGTTACGAACCTGAATGACCCTAGAAAGTTTTGGAAGGCTATTAAGTCTATATCTGGTAACAGTAATGTTAATGAATTACTGTCATGTGTTTTGAAGGACTCTGTTGCTGTATATGACAACTGAAATGCTGAATTGTTTCAATGAGCACTTTGTATCATCTGGTTTGATTCAGCTGTTTGATTCAGTGTCCTCTGTCTCTGTACAACCCTGTGTGAATGAACCAGTGAGAGCTGGTCAAACCTTTAGCTTTTTGCCATTCTCATTGCAGGTGGTACATAAAGTCCCGAAATCCTTAGATCAGAGAAAGCCTGCAGGTCCTGATCTTTTGTATCCCTGCTTTTTAAATCTGTCAGCTGATTTCATAGCTGAACCACTTACATATCTGTTCAATCTAACCCTGGAATGTAATGAAAATCTGGAAATCAGCGTTTGTCCAACCACTTTTAAAAGGGGGAGATCCAACTCTTTTAAATAATTATAGGCCAATCTCAAAGCTGTCACCCCTGGTGAAAATACTTGAAACCCTTGTGAGTGAACAGCTAAAAGTTTTTATTTACTAACTCTATTTTATCAATGTACCAATCGGGCTTCAGGAAGAAGCATAGCACAATTACAGCAGCCAGGAAGGTTTCAAATTATATCACTGAAGCCCTTGACAAAAAATAGCACTGTCTCACTTTTTATTGATCTTTCTAAGGCTTTTGATACAGTTGATCATGCTATACTAAGGCAGAGATTGTCGAGTGTAGGTCTTTCAGAGCATGCAGTTGCATGGTTTGCTGACTATCTGTCTGATAGAACTCAGTGCACTCAATTTGATGGGCTTATGTCTATTAAATTGTCTGTCTTTAATGGTGTGCCCCAAGGCTCTGTACTTGGTCCTCTCTTATTCACTATTTATGATTAATTCATTCATTTTTATGCTGATGATACTGTTATTTAGTGTTGTGCCTCGTCTCTTACAAAAGCTTTCCAGAACATGCAAACTGCTTTTTATACTGTTTAACATACCTTGTGTCAATTGAAGCGTATCCTCAATACTGACAAAACAAAACTAATGGTGTTTTCTAAAGCAAGAAATAGACCTCTGAACCTTTCAACTATTACTACCTGTCAGGGCAAGGAGATTGAGGTTGTAACCTCGTATAAATATCTTGGAATTTTAATTGATCACGGCCTCTCTTTTAAATTGTGTATTCAACAACTTACAAAAAAATGAAGCTGAAATTGGGATTTTATTTTAGGAATTAGGCCTGTTTTTCTTTTGAAGCCAGAAGGAGGCTAGTATCAGCTACATTTATGCCTTTACTAGACTATGGGGATATTTTATATATGAATGCTTCCGCTCAGTGTTTGAGATCAATTGACACTCTTTGCCATGGCACTTTGAGATTTTATTTTAAACTGCCAAACCCTTACGCACCCCTGCACTTTGTATACCAGGGTTGGCTGGCCTTCTCTAGTCACTCGTAGGCTCAGTCACTGGTATACTTTTATTTACAAAGCCATTTTGGGTTTACTACCTTTTTATTTGTGCATTTTTATTGTTCAGAAATGTGGTGGGTACTCTCTTCTTTCGCTGGACTTTATCCTGCTAACTGTTCCAAATGTCCGAACTGAATTTGGTGAAAGGGCTTTTATGTTCTCTGCGCCATCGTCTTGGAACGCCTTACAGAATACTTTTAAACTGGAAGAACTTTTAAATCACTGATGAATGATCTTGAGACTGATTCCCTGACCTGTCAATGTTTTTAATCTACTGGTTTTGATTTTGTTATACTCTAGTGAATTCTATGGTTTTTACTAGATTACTTGTAGTTTTTCATGTTGTTTGTCTGTAATTTTTGTAATGACTTGGTGCTGCCTATCTTGGCCAGGACGCTCTTGAAAAAGAGATTTTAAATCTCAATGAGCCCTTCCTGGTTATATAAAGCTTAAATAAATAAATAAAATAAAAGAACAGAGATTCTTGATGAAAACCTACTCCCGAGCGCTCAGGACCTCAGCCTGGGGCGAAGGTTCACCTTCCAACAGGACAACAACACGAAGCACACAGCCAAGACGACAATGCAGGAGTGGCTTCAGGACAAGTCTCTGAATGTCCTTGAGTGGCCCCGCCAGAGCCCGGACTTGAACCTGATCGAACATGTCTGGAGAGACCTGAAAATAGCTGTGCAGCGACGCTCCCCATCCAACCTGACAGAACTTGAGAGGAATAGGAAAAACTCCACAAATACAGGTGTGCCAAGCTTGTAGTGTCATACCCAAGAAGACTTGAGGCTGTCATCGCTGCCAAAGGTGTTTCAACAAAGTGCTGAGTAAAGTGTCTGAATACTTATGTAAATGTGATATTTTTAAATTGGCAAACATTTCTAAAAAAATCTGTTTTTGCTTTGGCGTTATGGGGTATTGTGTGTAAATTGATGATTTTAGAATAAGGCTGTAATGTAACAAAACTGGAAAAAGTCAAGGGGTCTGAAAACTTTCCAAATGCGCTGTATAATAAACTGATCTTCCAAATCCTAAAATATATGTTCCATGTTTACACAAATGTTTTAAATAAAAGACTAACCAGAGTGTGTGTCTGTCAGCCCCCCCGTCTGTGTGTCCCCCTCCAGGGACAGGTGCTGATGGAGAGGACATCCTGGGGGAGCTGGAGTTTGACAAGGTGCCCTACTCCTCTCTGAGACGCACCCTGGACCAGAGACGAGCCCTCGTCATGCAGCTCTTCCAGGAGCATGGCTTCTTCCCCTCAGGTCAGTACAGACACACATACACACACTTGCATATAGCTTTTTATATACAGTACCTGTCTTTGTTTTTAAAATTTTCTACATTGTAGAATAATAGTGACGACATCAAAACTATGGAATCATGTAGTAACCAAAAAATGGTTAAACAAATCAAAAATTGATTCTTCAAAGTAGCCACCCTTTGCCTTGATGAAAGCTTTGCACACTCTTGGCATTCTCTCAACCAGCTTCACCTGGAATGCTTTTCCAACAGTCTTGAAGGAGTTCCCACATGCTGAGCACTTGTTGGCTGCTTTTCCTTCACTCTGCGGTCCAACTCATCCCAAACCATCTCAATTGGGTTGAGGTTGGGTGATTGTGAAGGCCAGGTCATCTGATGCAGCACTCCCATCACTCTCCTTCTTGGTCAAATAGCCCTTACACAGCCTGGAGGTGTGCTGGGTCATTGTCCTGTTGAAAAACAAATGATAGTCCCACTAAGTGCAAACCAGATGGGATGGCGTATCGCTGCAGAATGCTGTGGTAGCCATGCTGGTTTAGTGTGCCTTGAATTCTAAATAAATTAGACAGTATCACCAGCAAAGCACCATCACACCTCCATGCTTCACGGTGGGAACCACTCATGCGGAGATCATCCGTTCACCTACTCAGCATCTCACAAAGAGAGTGGTTGGAACCAAAAATCTCAAATTTAGACTCATCAGACCAAAGGACAGATTTCCACCGGTCTAATGTCCATTTCTCGTGTTTCTTGGCTCAAGCAAGTCTCTTCTTCTTATTGGTGTCCTTTAGTAGTGGATTCTCTGCAGCAACTCGACCATTAAGGCCTGATTTCACGCCGTCTCGTCTGAAAGGTTGATGTTGAGATGTGTCCTTTACTTCAACTCTGAAGCATTTATTTGGGCTGCCATTTCTGAGGCTGGTAACTCTAATGAACTTCTCCTCTGCAGCAGAGGTAACTCTGGGTCTTCCTTTCCTGCGGCGGTCCTCATGAGAGCCAGTTTCATCATAGCGCTTGATGGGTTTTACGACTGCACTGGAAGTAACTTTCAAAGTTTCCGGATTGACTGACCTTCATGTCTTAAGTAATGATGGACTGTCGTTTTTCTTTGCTTATTTGAGCTGTTCTTGCTATAATATGGACTTGGATTTTTACCAAATAGGGCTATCTTCTATATACCACCCCTACACATTTTTGGTAACTACATAATTCCATATGTGTTATTTCATAGGTTTGATGTCTTCACTATTATTCTACAATGTAGAAAATAGTCAAAATAAAGAAAAACCCTGTAATGAGTAGGTGTCCAAACTTTTGACTGGTACTGTACATAGGCCCTACTCTCACTTTCATTTACAGTGTACACAGTCCTCCCGACCCAGCAAAATAGTTTTTTTTTCTACATTCCTCGTCAATCAACACTTCCTCTCCTGTCCGCTCTCCAGCCCAGGCCACGGCAGCCTTCCAGGCACGCTACTCAGACATCTTCCCCACCAAGGTGTGTCTGCAGCTGAAGATCAGGGAGGTCAGACAGAAGATCATGCAGACTGCCGTCCCCTCTGAGACCAACGAGGCCTCCTCGCTCCCCGGACCGTCTGGCGCCCAATCAGGGGAAGGGACAGGAGGAGGGGCGGAGCCATTGGGAGAGGAGGCGGATCGAGAGAGGGAGGGTAGTCCAGAAGAGCCGAGGGATTCGCAGGAGTCTTCTAGATGAAGGATGCCGACAGGCTGGATTGACCAATCAGCGATGGACCAGTTCCCCAAATCCCGCCTCTTAATTTTGTTGAAGCTACACCCCTCTGTCTGTGTGCGTATCTGGACCGGTCTCTCTCTCTTTCTCCAGAGAGCCAGGTCAGAAAGAGCAAGTGGACGAGACCAAGAGGATGTGTGTTTGCAAAATGTGTCAGAGGTGGAATTGTTTAAAACTTTTTTTAAAAAAGTGTAATTCCCCCTCTCCAAAAAATGACATTTAAAATGCCAGTCACACACACACACACACGGCTGATGAACCCCGAACTCCAATACTCACACTTGAATTAGCACTTTTTTAGTAATATTAATATTATCCCTGTAAGCTTCCATTGATGCCAGTGGACTATAGACTATACAATAACTCTCCAGCTGTTTCCCATTGCCTTGGAGCAGGGCCCATCTTTCAGACTGAATAGCATATCATTTACTGGGACTGTTTGAGGTCATTTATCTCACTCTAACAGGACTGGCTTGTTTTTAAAAATGGAGGGCGTGGGAAGCAAGATCAGTTAATTGGCTGCTGAAGAGGGTCTGGCTCTCAAGTCTCCCATTGGCTAATTTGTTTCTGCTGGACATTAGGGGGCTGGGTCCCCACTGGCTTGAGATGATGCCATTGGATGGAGAGCCCGCACTACCCTGGTGAGGGATCAGAAGGATCCTTGTTTTGTTAGATTTTTCTCTACTTTGATCCATAAAAGCATAACTTCAGGACAGGTCTGTGAGGGGGACAGGAGAGAGTTTAGAACCTCGCCCTCACTTCCCATGATTGGCTACAGAAGATGCCAGTAAAGCGTGCACCAAGCGTTCCTGCTTGTCTGATTCGCTCGCCATGCGGGGAGAAGGAGTCAATGGGCACATCATGGCTTTACATTTCTCACTCGGTCACTTCAACCATGTTTTATCTATTTGTAGACTTCAGTTGAGAACCCAGAGGAGTCAGGCTGACAGGCCTATTACTTCTAATGCCAAGCAGTTTTATTATCTAACTTTCTTTTTTTAAAGACATCAAACTTGTCTTTTTTTTTAATCAAACACATGTAACTTTGCAGTTCATTATGTTATTATTGTATTACTGTTACTTATATTACTCCTCTCATTGTTATAGTGGACCTGATCCTTGCTACGGGCTGGTATCAATGTCATATGATTAGCTCTAGCAACCGGTTTGCATATTTGATGGGACGTTTGAGCGAGATGGTCCTCACCTGTGCCTCTTTCCCTCTCTTTTGTCTTCCCTTTCAACACCCTCAATTCGCCCCAGCAAGGACCTGGGGTGACAAATATTTGTATTAATTTCAATGAGGGATAACAAAAAGAGGGTTGACATTTGTATTCATTTAAGTGTAATAAGTATGTTTTTGGACAACCCTGTATACCGCTCTCTCTCACTCCCCTGCTAGTAAGGTTTGATTCTATAGCCTCCTCCTTCCTCCCTCTTTTCCTTCCGTTCATCCTTCCTTACTGTTCTCTCTAGATCTTTTTTTGGGGTGGGAGGAGATAAGCCTGGAGGGGGCAGGGCAGTATATAGAGTGGTAGGGTATAATATTGGTTGTCTTTGTGCAAGACCTGGTTGTTGTACATATTATTTACTGTAGCCAGGAGACTCACTATAATATTAAGGAACAATGTGTAACTGACTTGTATTGACTTTTAAAAGACGACATTACACAAGGTCAAACTCCAAAAATGGACAAATTATTATTGTTTTACTCCTTGTTTTACTGAGATACAGTTTGCAAGAAACTTAAATTATTCATAAATGTACATCTATCTTTCAGTATACAAATAAATGTTCAAGTTAACATATTTTTCACTAGTTTTTAATGTACACACAGCTGAACCAACAGTTATTGATTAGTTATTATTGTCCAACTATACTGAACAAAAATATAAACGCAACATGTAAAGTGTTGCTCCCATGTTTCATGAACGGAAATAAAATATCCCAGAAATGTTCCAAAAGCTTATTTCTCTAATTTTGTGCACACATTTGTTTTACGTCCCTGTTTGTGAGCATTTCTCCTTTGCCAAGATAATCCATCCACCTGACAGGTGTGGCACATCAAGAAGCTGATGAAACAGCATAATCATTACACAGGTGCACCTTGTGCTGGGGACAAAAGGCCACTCTAAAATGTGCAGTTATGTCACACAACACAATGCCACAGATGTCTCAAATTGAGGGAGAGCGCAATTGGCATGCTGACGGCACGAATGTCCACCAGAGCAGTTGCCTGAGAATTGAATTTTCATTTCTCTACCATAAACCACCTCCAACATTGTTTTAGAGAATTTGGCAGCATGTCTAACCGGCCTCACAACCACAGACTACGTGTAACCATGCCAGCCCAGGACCTCTCCACCTGCGGGATCGTCTGAGACCAGCCACCCGGATAGCTGATGAAACAAAAGTATTTCTGTCTGTAATACAGCCCTTTTGTGTGGAAAAATACATTCTCATTGGCTGGGGATGGCTCCCCAGTGGGTGGGCCGATGTCCTACCATGGCTGCTCCCTAGACAAGTCATGTGAAATCGATAGATTAAGGCCTAATGGATTTATTTCTTCATATGAACTGCAACTCAGTAAAATTGTTGAAATTGTTACATTGCGTTTATATTTTTGTTCAGTATATACACGATTACTCAAAAGTTTGGGGTCACTCAGAAAAATGGCCAGAAACAAAAAAACTTTCTTCTGAAACTCGTCAGTCTATTCTTGTTCTGAGAAATGAAGGTTATTCCATGCGAGAAATTGCCAAGAAACTGAAGATCGCATACATCGCTGTGTACTAGTCCCTTCACAGAACAGCGCATACTGGCTCTAACCAGAATAGAAAGGGGAATGGGAGGCCCCGGTGCACAACTGAGCAAGAGGACAAGTACATTAGAGTGTCTAGTTTGAGAAACAGACTGGCAGCTTCATTAAATAGTACCCGCAAAACACCAGTCTCAACGTCAACAGTGAGAGGCGACTGAGATGCTGGCCTTCTAGACAGAGTTTCAAAGAAAAAGCCATATCTCAGACTGGCCAATAAAAATTAAAGATTACGATGGGCAAAAGAACACAGACACTGGACAGAGGAACTCTGCCTAGAAAGCCAGTATCCCGGAGTCAAACTAGACACTAATGTACTTGTCCTCTTGCTTAGTTGTGCACCGGGGCCTCACACTCCTCTTTCTATTCTGGTTAGGGCCAGTTTGCACTGTTCTGTGACTGGAGTAGTACACAGCGTTGTGCGAGATCTTCAGTTTCTTGGCAATTTCTCGCATTGAATAGCCTTCATTTCTCAGAACAAGAATAGACTGACGAGTTTCAGAAGAAAGTTATTTGTTTACAGCTATTTTGAGCCTGTAATCGAACCCACAAATGTTGATGCTAGAGATACTCAACTAGTCTAAAGATGGCCATTTTTATTGCTTCTTTAATTAGAACAAGTTTTCAGCTGTGCTAACATAATTGCAAAAGGGTTTTCTAATGATCAATTAGCCTTTAAAAAGGATAAACTTGGATCAGCTACCACAACGTGCCATTGGAACACAGGAGTGATGGTTGCTGATAATGGGCCTCAAGATATTCCATTAAAAATCAGCCGTTTCCAGCTACAATAGTCATTTACAACATTAACACTGTATTTCTGATCAGTTTGATGTTATTTTAATGGACAACATTTTTAGCTTTTCTTTCAATAACAATAACATTTCTAAATGACCCCAAACTTTTGAACGGTAGTGTGTGTGTATATATACAGTTGAAGTTGGACGTTTACATACACTTAGGTTGGAGTCATTAAAACTTGTTTTTCAACCACTCCACAAATTTGTTAACAAACTATAATTTTGGCAAGTCAGTTAGGTTACTTTGGGCATGACAAAAGTAATTTTTCCAACAACTGTTTACAGACAGATTTTTTAACATATAATTCACTGTATCACAATTCCAGGGGGTCAGAAGTTTACATACACTAAGTTGACTGCCTTTAAACAGCTTGGAAAATTCCAGAAAATGATGTCATGGCTTTAGAAGCTTCTGATAGGCTAATTTACATAATTTGAGTCAATTGGAGGTGTACGTGTGGATGTATTTCAAGGCCTACCTTCAAACTGAGTGCCTCTTTGCTTGACATCATGGGAAAATAAAATAAAAATCAGCCAAGACCTCAGAAACAAAAGTGTAGACCTCCACAAGTCTGGTTCATCCTTGGGAGCAATTTCCAAACGCCTGAAGGTACCACGTTCATCTGTACAAACAATAGTATGCAAGTATAAACACCATGGGACCACGCAGCCGTCATACCGCTCAGGAAGGAGATGCGTTCTGTCTTCTAGAGATGAACCTACTTTGGTGCGAAAAGTGCAAATCAATCCCATAACAATAGCGAAGGACCTTGTGAAGATGCTGGACGAAACAGGTACAAAAGTATCTATATCCACAGTGAAACAAGTCCTATATCGACAACCTGAAAGGCCGCTCAGCAAGGAAGAAGCCACTGCTCCAAAACTGCCATAAAAAGGCCAGACTACACTTTGCAACTGCACATGGGGACAAAGATCATACTTTTTGGAGAAATGTCCACTGGTCTGATGAAACACAAATAGAACCGTTTGGCCATAATGGCCATTGTTATGTTTGGAGGAAAACGCTTGCAAGCTGAAGAACACCATCACAACCTTGAAGCACGAGGGTGGCAGCATCATGTTGTGGGGGTACTTTGCTGCAGGAGGGACTGATGCACTTCACAAAATAGATAGCATCATGAGGAAAATTATGTGGATATATTGAAGCAACATCAGTCAGGAAATAAAAGCTTGGTTGCAAATGGGTCTTACAAATGGACAATGACCCCAAGCATACTTCCAAAGTTGTGGCAAAATGGCTTAAGGACAACAAAGTCAAGGTATAGGTGTGGCCATCACAAAGCCCTGACCTCAATCTATAGAAAACATGTGCGCAGAACTGAAAAAGTGTGTGCGAGCAAGGATGCTTACAAAGCTGACTCAGTTACACCAGCTCTGTCAGGAGGAATGGGCCAAAATTCATACAATTTATTGTGGGAAGCTTGTGGAAGGCTACTCGAATCGTTTGACCCAAGTTAAACAATTTTAAAGGCAATGCTACCAAATACTAATTGAGTGTATGTAAACTTGTGACCCACTGGGAATGTGATGAAAGAAATAAAAGCTGAAATAAATCATTCTCTCTACTATTATTCTGACATTTCACATTCATAAAATAAAGTGGAGATCCTAACTTAACTAAGACAGTTATTTTTGTCAGGAATTTTGAAAAACTGAGTTTAAATGTATTTGGCTAAGGTGTATGTAAACTTCTGACTTCAACTGCATATATACAGTTTAGTCATTTTGGAGAATGCTAGAACAAGCAAAGATATACATTTTTTATATAGACGTTTATTGAGAAGAAAGGAGAATACTGCACTTAAAACAATATAAAGTGTGTGTGCTTGCCCTTACAGTGGGGCAAATTATTTAGTCTGCCACCAATTGTGCAAGTTCTCCCACTTAAAAAGATGAGAGGCCTGTAATTTTCATCATAGATACACTTCAACTATGACAGACAAAATGAGGGAAAAAAAATCCAGAAAAATCACATTGTACGATTTTTAATGAATTTATTTGCAAATTATGGTGGAAAATAAGTATTTGGTCAATAACAAAAGTTTCTCAATACTTAATTATTTACCCTTTGTTGGCAATGACAGAGGTCAAACGTTTTCTGTAAGTCTTCACAAGGCTTTTACACACTGTTGCTGGTATTTTGGCCCATTCCGCCATGCAGATCTCCTCTAGAGCAGTGATGTTTTGGGGCTGTTGCTGGGCAACACGGACTTTCAACTGCCTCCAAAGATTTTCTATGGGGTTGAGATCTGGAGACTGGCTAGGCCACTCCAGGACATTGAAATGCTTCTTACGAAGCCACTCCTTCGTTGGCCGTGCGGTGTGTTTGGGATCATTGTCATGCTGAAAGACCCAGCCACGTTTCATCTTCAATGCCCTTGCTGATGGAATGAGGTTTTCACTCAAAATCTCACGATACATGGCCCCATTCATTCTTTCCTTTACACGGATCAGACGTCCTGGTCCCTTTGCAGAAAAACATCCCCAGAGCATGATGTTTCCACCCCCATGCTTCACAGTAGGTATGGTGTTCTTTGGATGCAACTCAGCATTCTTTGTCCTCCAAACACGACGAGTTGAGTTTTTACCAAAAAGTTATATTTTGGTTTCATCTGACCATATGACATTCTCCCAATCTTCTTCTGGATCATCCAAATGCTCTCTAGCAAACTTCAGACGGGCCTAGACATGTACTGGCTTAAGCAGGGGGACAAGTCTGGCACTGCAGCGTAGTGTGTTACTGATGGTAGGCTTTGTTACTTTGGTCCCAGCTCTCTGCAGGTCATTCACTAGGTCTCCCCGTGTGGTTCTGGGATTTCTGCTCACCTTTCTTGTGATCATTTTGACCCCACGGGGTGAGATCTTGCGTGGAGCCCCAGATCGAGGGAGATTATCAGTGGTCTTGTAAGTCTTCCATTTCCTAATAATTGCTCCCACAGTTGATTTCTTCAAACCAAGCTGCTTACCTATTGCAGATTCAGTCTTCCCAGTCTGGTGCAGGTCTACAATTTTGTTTCTGGTGTCCTTTGACAGCTCTTTGGTCTTGGCCATAGTGGAGTTTGGAGTGTGACTGTTTGAAGTTGTGGACAGGTGTCTTTTATACTGATAACAAGTTCAAACAGGTTCCATTAATACAGGTAACGAGTGGAGGACAGAGGAGCCTCTTAAAGAAGAAGTTACAGATCTGTGAGAGCCAGAAATCTTGCTTGTTTGTAGGTGACCAAATACTTATTTTCCACCATAATTTGCAAATAAATTCTTAAAAAATCCTACAAATGTGATTTTCAAGATTTTTTTTCTTCTCATTTTGTCTGTCATAGTTGAAGTGTACCTATGATGAAAATTACAGGCCTCTCATCTTTTTAAGTGGGAGAACATGCACAATTGGTGGCTGACTAAATACTTTTTTGCCCCACTGTATGTTAATTTTCCCTGGGCTTGATCCGTTCTTCAAAAGGAGGGTGAATGGGGTCCAGTATCAACCCCAATCACAAGACACAGTAACACACACACAGTCACATAACAAAACAGTCATAGCATATTATCAAATATCATTTAATCATTCATTTATCTATTTACAGCAAAAAGAGAAACAGTCATTGTTTTCAAAGTAAAAATCACATATTACAGACAAGCACTGAATGAACATCCATGGGCAGTCAAGAACATGACAAACACAGGAAATGGCCCTCGATTCACGTCTGTCACTACCTCTCCACCACCACTGACCGGCTCTGTCTTGTCTTTCTGAACATGAGATCGTAACACATTTGGTCTGGAGGAGTGAATGAACACCTACTGTTGTCCTGCCTGCTGCAATTGTAGACAATCGTTTTTGTACTCAACAATGACAACCAGACCAGTGTTCCTACACTGCTGTAGTTCACTAGATCACAGTTTAATCTTCTACTGCTCCCCATACATTCACCCCAATAGGATAACAGTCAGTAAAACATGCTCTCTGCCAGTCAAGAGTCAGTACACTCCCACAGCCCACACAGGTAGTTATGTCATGGTTCTCCAATAGTTGAGCCTCTCACTGGCTCTCGGTAGCTGTAGATACATATTTGAGGCTTGTTTGATGGTTCTATGACAGTTCTGTGATAGTTCCGAGTCGTGTCTCTTTGACCCTCAGAACATCTAGATCGTCGTGTGAGGGTTATCTGATGGTTCGGTCATGGTTCTGAGTTGTCTCTGTCTGGCCTTTAGATGAGCTGTAGACTGTCTACAGAGATGGAGTCCATCCTCAGACTGCTCTCCAGGGCTGTGTGGTAGATCTCTATAGCCTCAGCCAGGGGTAGGGTTCCTCCCTCACTGGTCTCTATGATGGCGATGGTCTCCCCAAACTCATTACACATGATGGTGGGAGTACCCTGGGTCTGAATAGGAAAGGAAGCATTGTATGGAGGATGTGAGAGAAAAACATATGTGAACAACATATTTTCTCAATTTTACAGACTAACACACCTTCAGAGGCCGCACACAGACCCCGTCAGCCCCTCCCCCTCACCTGCTGTTGGGTCGACGTCTGTATGTGGAACAGCTGAGGCTGCCCATTGGCCAGTTCCACCTGGGATGCCTCCACTAGCGCCACGGCGGCGCTGGTCTCCATGGCAACCTGTGCTGCGGCCGCCTCCTCCTGCCTCTGCTGGCGTGCGTGGGTCTTCCTGTGGTTCCGCAGGTTGGAGAAGGACTTGAAGGCCTTGCCGCACACCAGACAGGCGTGGGGGCGCTCCCCCGTGTGCGTACGCCGGTGTTCCGCCAGGTGCATGCTCTGGACAAAGCCCTTGTCACATATTTCACAGCGGAACGGTCGCTCCCCTGTGTGTGTGCGCAGGTGCTCTCGCAGGTGCGTGTTCTGACGGAAGCGCTTGCCACACAGGTTGCAGGGGAAGGGGCGCTCTCCTGTGTGGATGCGCTGATGCAAGGTCACGCCAGAGGAGGAGACAAACAGCTTACCGCAGGTTAGGCACTGGTGGGATTTACCCCTGGCCACTGCACCACCACAGGACCGACCAGGAACCAGGCCGTGGCTCAGCTGATGCAGACGCCAGTTGGCTGCAGAGTTGAGCTTCTTCCCACACACAGTGCAGTCCAGGCCCCCTCTCATGATGCTGGTGGTCCCGGTGTCTTCTGAGGTGGAGGGCTCTGAGAGGGGCTCCCCGTCAGGGTACACTTGGGGCTGGCTCTCTAACCCACCCTCTCTGTCTGCCTGGGCCTCAGTGGGGTGGACCTCCTGACAGTGGTGGTCTCTCTTCCTCCTGTGCAGGAAGCCAGCCTGGCATTGGGGGCAGGAGAACGGGGCCGGGGCCCCCGGGTGAACAGTGTAGCGGTGGGCGGCTAGCTTGGCCGGCCGTACGAAGGTGGCGGGGCAGTCCGGGCAGGGCCAGGGAGGGAGGTTGGCATGGAGTAGGCGGTGCTGCCGGAGGTTGGATGACTGGGTGAATGTCCGGTGGCAGATGTCGCAGCGGTAGGGGCGCACGCCAGAGTGCGTGAGGTTGTGGCGAGACAGGTTGGCCAGGGACGAGAAGGTTTTTCCGCAGTCTGAGCACTGGAAGGGCCGCTCGCCGGTGTGTGTGCGCAGGTGGTTGCGTAGGTGCATCTGCTTCTTGAAGGTCTTGGTGCACACGGAGCACTTGAAGTGTCGCTCGGAGACGTGGGCCGTATGGCGGTGTTTGACCAAGCGGAGCAGGGAGGGGAAAGCTTGAGGGCAGGAGGGGCAGGGGAACGCTCCCCGGGGGCCAGCTGGACCAGAGGGGTTAGGGTCAGTAGAGGAACCAGGATCAGCAGTATGTTCTCCCGGTTGGGACTCTCCACTGCCCCCTGGTGTCCCCTCCACATCCACCCCGTTCTCCTTTCCTCCCTCTGCCCTGCTCAGGGAGCTGGAGGCAGTGTCCTCCCCCGACTCGCCTATCTCCATCTCAGCCTCAGTAAGGGGGGCCATCAGGTTCTCCTCGTCCCCCTCCATGGGGCTGCCCTCACCCCTCTCCCTCAGGGCCCGGGCTCTCTGAAGGATGGACAGGGCTGACAGGGACATCCTCCTGGGGGCCGCTGGGACCTGCACAGGACATCGTCAAAACACATGCTCATACATTGACCGGTATGGGACTGAATTTAACTAGAGAAACAAAACATCTGCATACATTTCTCATTGATGAATTGCGCAAAACATTTCTCAAGTTAGAATTTGGAACTATAAGAACAATATTACCATTTTTAAAAAGAAAACGTGGTTACCAGGACGACGGGGGTAGGTGTAGTGGTGGCTGCTTTGGTGGTGTGTGTTCTACGGTGGTACAGGAACTTGGTCATATTGGTGAAGGTCTTGGCACAGTGCTCACACCTGTGGAGCGGCTCTGCTGTGTGAGACTTCCTACAGGACGGAGGGAGGGATGATGTGAGGGATGAAGAGAGAAGTAGGGAGAGACGGATATAAAAAGAGAAGAGAAGATTTGTCTCAGAGCCTTCAATAGAATTGCATTCAAAAAGCAATAGACAGGAAAACATTGGGGATTGTGATGGTTCATGATGTGAACATGATGTCTTGTCAGGCACCTACCTGTGTATGATGAGGGTCATCTCTGTGTTGAAGCCGTGACCACAGTCCACACACAGATACCGAGCCTCCCCGGAGTGAGAGCGCATGTGTGTCTGCAGTGACATCGCCTTCTTAAACACCTTGTCGCACTCCCGGCACTCGTATGTGCCATGCTCGTGCACGCGCCTGTGTGCCGCCAGCCGATTGGCTGATGTGAAGGTACGCTGGCATTGGCTGCAGTGCAGGCATAGGGGTGTGTTTCTAGATCTTTTAGCCAGGGCGCGTCTCCCCGTTCCCTTCCCCCTCTCCTCTGCCACCCTCCCCCCATTCTCCTCCTCTCTCTCCTCCTCCCTCCCTCTGTCCTCCTCGTATCCCATCATCACCCCGTCCTCACCACTCTCCTTCTCCTGGGCCAGGAAGTGCTCCCCCTGGTGTTGCAGGAAGTCCTCTGGGGTCTGGAAGAGGAGGGCACACTCGGAGCACTCATAGGGGTGGAAGATCACCACCTCCCCCTGCTGCTCTTTCTCCTCCCGGACAGCAGACAGCGCCACCTCCAGTCTCTGGAGGCCGTTCTCTGGAACCCCTAGCTTTCCTACCGAGCCCACCCCTAGAGGAGTGAGCAGAGGGGGCAGCAGCTTGGCGCGCCGTAGCCCGGGGGTACTGGATCCATCGGCCAGGGCCTGGGCACTGCAGATCTGGAGACGCATGGTGGCCGAGCCGGGAAGGGGGGAGACGGGGGGTGGG
This sequence comes from Oncorhynchus mykiss, assembly GCF_057628025.1. Taxonomy (NCBI): domain Eukaryota; kingdom Metazoa; phylum Chordata; class Actinopteri; order Salmoniformes; family Salmonidae; genus Oncorhynchus; species Oncorhynchus mykiss. Next base: position 20,218,527 of record NC_143023.1, read on the forward strand.
AAGGTGGCCCGGGAGGGGGTCGAGGGCTGGGGGGCAGACTGATGTTGTTGTTGTTGTTGGGCCAGGACCTGAGAGGGGGGCACAGACATGATCATGTTTGAGTGAGAATAACTGGTTACTGGTTTTAAAAAGCTTTTTGACATGAAGTGTGTACAGTACCTGAGCTAAGATCTCCCCAGCTTGTTGTTCACTCAAGACAAAGTTCTGAACACTGACCAAGGGTGTCACAGTACCATCGGGCTGCAACACATACTCCTGGGAGAGAGATGAGGGGGGAGGAAGTTTGAGCCAAGAAAGGAAACACCTAATTCTGCCTGTCTGCTTTTGCGCAAAAGAACACCAGCCTGTAAGCCATTTGATGAAGGGTTTTCTGATGAAATGTGTTGGTATTTAATACTCACAGTCTCTGTGGCACTGTGTGTGCTGCTCTTGCTGTGGGTCTGTCTGTGGGCCAGCCACACCTCTGGAGAGTCAAACAGGGCCAGGCAGTCTAGACACTGGTACTGGACAGGCCCCGACACCTGGCCCTCTGTCCCTGCCTCGTCTGTCTCTAACACCTCACACAGTTCTGGGGAACACAACACAACGTTCAGCAGGCGAGTCTCGCTATCTAGCCCCTCTACATTCAAACAACCTCTGCCTTTCATCCTTGAAACAAACCACCACCTTCAACCCCCCTCCTCAAGACACATATCCACCCTTTCCTGTCCTCCACCATCCCCTCCCTCTCACCATGGTCCTCTGTCTCCAACCCTGCCTCTCTCATGTGCAGCTCCTGGTGCAGTAGCAGTTCATCTGGGTTCCTGAGGAGGGCACCACACTCCAGGCACTGATACTGGCTGTCCCCGTACTCTGAGATGCCCTGGATGGCCATGGCCTCCCCCTCTTCTCCCTCCTGCCCTGTGTGGATCTGCTGGTGCATCAGCACTTCTTCTAGGGTGTTGAAGAGCTGGTGGCACTCGCTGCACATGTACTGGTGCTGCACGTCGTACATGCCCTCTGGGTCCTCCTGCTGGTCATCCATGACTACTGCAAGGCGGTTTTTTAGGACCGTGTGTGTTGGTCAGCACAATTCAAAGAATGATAAAAAGGCTCCTGTCCTGGTCTGAGTTACAGCTCTGTGTTACGATCTTGATACAAGTGTGCCTCGATTGTTGAACTGAAGACTGATGTCTGTTAGTGAGCAAACAGTGTGTTGTGAGTTTTAGGGCTTGAACCAGTAACAATGATTTGTAAAGTAGCTAGCCTCTTTCCTCAGGTCTCTCACTATGATGTTCTGTGATGTCAGGACAACAGGGAGGGAGCCTGAAAAAAAGCAAAATACGGTAGTCTGTCAGCTATTTGGTAACACCTGTCCCAATCCCCAACTGGCCCATAGACATTATTTTAGTTTACAATGATGTAGGTCATTTCCATGTAAAAGGAGCCATGAGCACCAACATGTGATGTTGATAGGCGCATATCTCAATGTGGCCCTCATACAATCATGGCCACCTAATCATCCCCAGCTTCCAACTGGCTCACTCATCGCCCCTCTTCTCCCCTGTAACAAATCCCAGGTCGTTGCTGTAAATGAGAATGTGTTCTCAGTCATCTAAGGGTTAAATAAATACAATTAAAATGAATAACAAAAAATATATCAAAATGAGTGTCAAATGAAGTCATAGATAAATGTTTCTAGTAATTGCTTCGTTTTCTGGTCAAAAGGATGGAAAGAGGTCTTAGATTTACCAGATAAGCCTTATTAAAAAAGCGATTAGAAAGACATCAAAACACAATCATGTTGAAGTAATATTTAGGTAAACAACAAATAATTTCTCCAAAACTAAAATGTAGGTTGCCTTCTTAAAACACTGCCTTGTGCCTTGTAATTCCGTTACCAAAAACCACATATCTTTAAGATGATAATGAAAGTTCACAGAAGCAACAAGGTAGACCTACCAATTAGTTTGGGTTTTTTACAGTTTCTGAATAATTTAGTGATTATAACTCGTAATTCTGTTACCAAATTGGTAACATAATTACAGAAAAAACAGTAACGGAATTACAGCAATTGAATTGAACACAATGAGAAATCAAATCATAATGTCCTCCCTTCCACTGGCATACTGTTATGTTCAGCTCATAACTGTTTGTCTCTTTCTGTTGTCTGGTGGTCAACGCGAGAGTGTGAAAACAGTCTGGACAACCTCTCCCTCTTCTCTCTCTAGTTAATATCACCTCTCCCGGTTCTTACTGATGACTACCCAAGAGCCCCCTCTCTTTCCATTTACTAAAACTGTAACCAGCATCCACACCCACTGAGCACCGGAAGTCCATGGACGTTGAAATGTAGTTGAAATGTCAACGTCCACATACGTCATTTTGGGGGCCAGTGATTTGACCCAAACACAGACGTCCATGATTGGTGACCGGACCAAATCTGAACCAATCATAAACGTCTATGTTTCACAAGTTTGGACATTACAATAGAGTACAGTACATTACTGTGCTCTATTGTAATGTCCAAACTTGTGAAACATAGACGTTTATGATTGGTTCAGATTTGGTCTTGTTTGTGGGCGGAGCTCATTCGAATAATAGTCAGTGTGTAGAATGATACCCATATATGCAAAGGATGATATTGCATATTTATACCTTTGTGTACCTATTCAGGATGAATCATATAAAGAAAATGACATTCATATTAGAGGTCGACCGATTAAATCGGAATGGACGATTAATTGGGGCCGATTTCAAGTTTTCATAACAATCGGAAATCGGTATTTTTGGATGCCGATTTTTATTTTATTTTTTACAACTTTATTTGACGAGGCAAGTCAGTTAAGAACCTCTAGTGACTCCCCATCCCGCACGAGGGAGCATAATCATCGACTGACTCTAATTAGCATAACACAACGGACATAAATATTCCTAGAAAATATTGCTATTCATGAAAATCACAAGTGAAATATATTGAGACACAGTTTAGCCTTTTGTTAATCACCCTGTCATCTCAGATTTTCAAAATATGCTTTACAGCCAAAGCTGTAGGCGAAATAGCTCCGTTTGTTCTTCACGTTTGGCTGAGAAATCGGCCGGAAATTGCAGTCACGAAAAATATTCCAAATTAGCTCCATAATATCGACAGAAACATGGCAAACATTGTTTATAATAAATCCTCAAGGTGTTTTTCAAATATCTATTCGATAATATATCCACCGGGACAATTAGCTTTATTCCAATCGGTCCTACCTCTGTATTTTACGCGAGAATCTCTCTGGGAGCATCAGGTGACCACTTGCGCAATGTAGCCGCTTACGGGTATTCTTCAACATAAATTCGTAAAACTACGTCACAATGCTGTAGACACCTTGGGGAATACGGAGAAAAAGTAATCTGGTTGATAGCCCATTCACTGCTCAATAGGGACGCATTGGAACGCAGCGCTTTCAAAACATGAGGCACTTCCAGATTGGATTTTTCTCAGGCTTTCGCCTGCAACATCAGTTCTGTTATACTCACAGACAATATCTTTACAGTTTTGGAAACTTTAGAGTGTTTTCTATCCTAAGCTGTCAAGAATATGCATATTCTAGCATCTTGTCCTGACAAAATATCCTGTTTACTACGGGCACAAAAATGAAAATACTGCCCCCTAGTCACAAAAGGATTTATTAAGAACACATTCTTATTTTCAATGACGGCCTAGGAACGGTGGGTTAACTGCCTTGTTCAGGGGCAGAACGACAGATTTGAACCTTGTCAGCTCAGGGATTCAATCTTGCAACCTTACGGTTAACTAGTCCAATGCTCTAACCACCTGCCTTACGAGGAGCCTGCCTGTTACGCGAATGCAGTAAGAAGCCAAGGTAAGTTGCTAGCTAGCATTAAACTTATCTTAGAAAAAAACAATCAATAATAATCACTAGCTAACTACACATGGTTGATGATATTACTAGTTTATCTAGCGTGTCCTGCGTTGCATATAATCAATGCGGTGCGCATTCACGAAAAAGCACTGTCGTTGCTCCAACATGTACCTAACCATAAACATCAATGCCTTTCTTAAAATCAATACACAAGTCTATATTTTTAAACCTGCATATTTAGCTAAAAGAAAGGTTAACAAGCAATATTAACCAGGTGAAATTGTGTCACTTCTCTTGCATTCATTGCACACAGAGTCAGTGTATATGCAACAGTTTGGGCCGCCTGGCTCATTGCGAACTAATTTGTCCGAAAGGTTGTGCAATGTAACAGCAATATTTACACTTATGGATTAGATAAAATACAGAACGGTTCCGTATTTCACTGAAAGAATAAATGTTTTGTTTACGAAATTATAGTTTCCAGATTCGACCATATTACTGACCTAAGGCTCGTATTTGTGTGTGTTATGTTATAATTAAGTCTATTATTTAATAAAGCAGTCTGACTGAGCGATGGTAGGCACCAGCAGGCTCGTAAGAATTCATTCAAACAGAACTTTCGTGCGTTTTGCCAGCAGCTCTTCACAATGCTTCAAACATTGAGCTGTTTATGACTTCAAGCCTATCAACTCCCGAGATTAGGCTGGTGTAACCGATGTGAAATGGCTAGTTATTTAGCGGGGTGCGCGCTAATAGCGTTTCAAACGTCACTCGCTCTGAGACTTGGAGTAGTTGTTCCCCTTGCTCTGCATGGGTAACGCGGCTTCGAGGGTGGCTGTTGTCAATGTGTTCCTGGTTCGAGCCCAGGTAGAGGCGAGGAGAGGGATGGAAGCTATACTGTTACACTGGCAATACTAAAGTGCCTATAAGAACATCCAATAGTCAAAGGTATATGAAATACAAATCGTAGAGAGAAATAGTCCTTTCATTCCTATAATAACTGCAACCTAAAACTTCTTACCTGTGAATATTGAAGACTCATGTTAAAAGTAACCACCAGCTTTCATATGTTCTCATGTTCTGAGCAAGGAACTGAAACGTTAGCTTTCTTACATGGCACATATTGCACTTTTACTTTCTTCTCCAACACTTTCTTTTTGCATTATTTAAACCAAATTGAACATGTTTCATTATTTATTTGAGGCTAAATTGATTTTATTGATGTATTATATTAAGTATCATATTAAAATAAGTGTTCATTCAGTATTGTTGTAATTGTCATTTTTACAAATAAATAAAATTAAAACAAATATAAAAAAATTGTCAGATTAATCGGTATTGGCTTTTTTTGGTCCTCCAATAATCGGTATCAGCGTTGAAAAATCATAGTCATCGACCTCTAATTCATATCCATAAATTATGCATTTCTGTGTAGTACATATCAGGGACCGATGATGTAATTTCGTTACCGTAATTCTGTTACTTCACTTACTGTAGTTCAATAACCAAAATAGATTTTCTGTAATTCTGTTAACGAACTTTGCATCTACACTCATTCCAGTAAATGTTTTTGTTTAGCATACATTTTAAAGTGAAAAATTTGAGTCTCAGCGTAATTCCGTTAACATGGAATTGCCCTGTAGCTATTGCATGGTTCCATAAAATCGTCATAGAAAATAGAGCTGATAGCTAGCTACACGCTAATTAGAAGCTGCAATAAGCAGCAGAAGCTAACTGCATGTAGGCGGGATGTGTTAATAGTTAACAGGGACGTGTATTATTAGATTAATTTTTTCTACTCAAATATGGCATATAATTCATGACATTTAGTTTATACAAGTTTATACAAGTCACAGTGCTGCATGATAGCTTGTAACATTGCTTCCTGTGTGTTATCATTCATGTGGCGAGCTGTTGGCGGCGCTCTCTCCGATATCCGAGACCTCTTCGGAGGCACCGCTGTCTCCTGACTGTGGTTCCCCGGCTCAAGGCGGTCGTCAGGCGGCGCTATGCACTTTTCCCCGCAGGTCTCCGGTAGACACGACAGGCCCTTCCTTCCCCTCCCGTTCAAAGAATCTTACCTCTCATCTACTGTCGTTGGACAATCCCTCGTGAGGTAGTCACAAAGCTCCGCAGAAGCAACAATGCACTCTCCGTTCCGGCTATAAGTGAATTAATGCACTGATTTGACAGTACGCATTTCAAATCGTGAATCGTCTGGCAGAGAAACATTTCGGTGCACGAAAAACATCGTTTGTCCTCGGATCATCCCCCTGTTGTCGGCACGCTCTGCTGCCTTGCGCTCTGGCCTTGTGACTTAGGAAGGAAGTGATTGGATACATTCCCTGTCAGTCATCAAGCGGTCTTTAGGGCATTTTCACAAAAAACGTACTGTATATTTGCGGTAGTGGGAGTTTACTGTCGCCATGTCGGTATGGTTTGTCATTTTTTTTTTAATGTTATCTACTTTAGACCTGTTTTACATTTTTTTTTAAACCGCGCTCATCTGATCCTGTTTGTTTAAACTTTAAATAATGGAAACTTTGAATAATGGATCATTGTTATGCTATATTAATATCACCATAATGAGAATATGTACAGTGTTTGCTAACCCTGCAATCTGAAACAACAATAAAATGACTTCTATAACTTGTTCTTGAATTGCCACAGGCTGACACTCACCTCTACTCCAACTTCTTAGCTGTCTGAATGAAGACTAGAGTGGCTAAAGGTGCTTGCCCACCAGGCAGTGAGAAGAATCCACTCTCCATTCTTCTGGTGATAACATCATGTGAACCTGCTATATTTTTTGATTTTCAAATCTCTTTTTATGCCAAGATGGTCAACTTGGTCTGCTATTTTCTCTATCTTTGTGTGTATGTCTGTCTCTTGATTGAAATGTATTTATGCTATTGTTGAGCCCCATCTCTACGTCAGTGGTTCACAACCAAGGGTAATATTCCGTTTATGATACAGTAACCAAAAAAGGTTGGGAAGCACTGCTCTACATTTTCAACTCCTTAATGCCTAGTTAAAAATATATATATATATTTAAATGCAAATTACATTTTAGACCAGTCATTTCTTCACTCATCATTCATTGGGGAGCATTACAAATGGTCAAGACAAGCACAATAAGAAGCACTATGAATAAGCTGTCTTTGGTGTGTATTTTCTATTAGAAGACGAAATATATTATCTTTATTTGTATACTTCTACCGTTTGTAACCACTAAGCTCCACAAGTGCACTTTGGGGTGTAATCATTAGTCCAAACAGTTGCAAACTGTTGCATGTTGCAACGAAGCGACAGTTTCTATTGGCCAAATTCAGGTAGGCTCCGCCCTGTGTCGTTCCGTTGTTTTCGTGAAAGAAACGTTTTGCAACAGAATTGGTGTAATGGATACACCCCAGTTGGATCTACCCTCAAAACTTCGTTACCCATGAAGCAGTGCTATCAGCCAGCGCGTTGCTGTGCGTCAAGTCCAACCACTGTGCCAAGCGAAGAAGAAAGGGGGAGACGTACAAGCTAGCTAAAACGATATGCTACCAATGCAGTTACATTTGTAACGACTACTTTAGAAAGGATAGGTCAACTCTGTGCCTGCTTGGCTTTAAATCGCAACAGACTTTTCCCCTGCCCCGGCTTTAGCGCACATAGATATGAGCGGCAGCGGGCGGCCCAGGACCAGCTCGTTTGCTGAGCCTCCAGGGGCTCCCGGAGCCGTTTCAGCCGCCGCCGGATCGTCTGTTACCGGAGGGATTTCTGCAGGAAAATCTGGGGCTTCACAGGCCACAGGGAGCAGCTCGACTGGCTTCGGAAATTTGAAACTAGCCCGTGAGTATAGCTAATTGAACAAAAAAACGAAGGGATCGGGATATATATATGTGTGTACTGGTAATTTAAACGAAGTATCTAACTAAAAAAATGGATAAAACTGTCGATGTTATCATTTCTAGAAGCAAACCTAGCTAGCTGGCTAGGCTATGTATGTTTTTGTAGAAGGGATAGTGGGATCAAGCCGGGCTTTGATTGTGGCAAATCTAGCTAACGTTAACTAGAATAGCATTTGAGGCGAAACGTCTATACGATGTTAGAAACGGGGGAGAAATTGGTGAAAATAGAATGGAACCAAATTTCGGTGATATTTTTAGTTGGAAGCCAGATTGGAAACCGGGCATCAACGGTAACGTTACCTACCTAGGTGAAATCAAACGAGGTTGACCGTCGTCCTCATTTAGCTAGTTAGCCTGTAATCTTAGCTATTAGCATTGAAAGTTATGTAGCTGGTTGCTTAGTTAGCTAGCTAACGTTAGACAGGTAACTTAGCTAACAGCTATATATGCTATTTAGGGAAACGAAGTTCACATATCGTCAAATATTGGGAATTTATACGACATGGCTTAACGTGACCCTGACCAATTGGCTTTGAATTTAGCTAACTTGTTCAAGAACGATTTACGTGCTGGTTTGGTTAGCTTGTCCAAGGCAGGAATAGAATTAGCCAGCTGTGTCAAAGGTCTGTCAATGTCATTTTTATAACGTTACAAGTCCAGTTTTGTTTTGCAGTTCTTTGGTCAACCGTTTTAGATTGAGCAATAATGTGGGTGGTAAGGAACCGTTACGTATCTATCATAACAACGTATTTCCAATATGTGTTGGTCTCATCTCGTTATTGTTCAAGATCTATGATTGATTTTCCTCATATTTGCATAATTTGACACGTCCATATATTGATAGATCAAATAATCTTCATAGTTAGGCAAGTCCTATTGCTTTCCATTGAGATTTCCGCACGTTGAGGATTCTTCCAAAGGGTCTCATTCGCACCAATTTTTACAGCCAGTGCAATGACAGGAATTGACTGTATGCCCAATGGTAGTTTGGATATGCAGTGTTGGCAGAATATCTACAGGGAGGGAGGTAGAGAGGGAGGTGTTGACATGGTCAGACTTAGGGAAAACCCAATCTGGAACATTGCGCCACAATGTCCATATCAAACAGAAGGTAACAAGTCAACTCTGCAATATGTCAGGAGGTGGTTGAAAGATTACCCATCAACTTGGTCTGTTCTTCTCTCTACCTTTGTGTGTATGTCTGTCTCACTGTGTAATTCTGAGGAGTCAGATCTTCAAACTGCATTGCTGACTTTTCCTAAATGTTGCTTCAGATGTATTTATGCTGTTGTTGAGCCCCTGGTTTTCTCTACATCATTGGTTTCCAACCAAGGGTACTTACTATTCAGTTGATGATACAGTAACCGAAAAAGGTTGGGAAGCACTGCTCTACATTTTCAACTCCTTAATGCCTAGTTAAATAAAAAATAAAATATTTAAAATGCAAATGACATTTTAGACCAGTCATCATTTCTTAACTCCGTTCATTGGGGAGCATTACAATTGTCAAGACAAGCACAAGAAGAAGCACTATGAATCCCTCTCTTTGGCGTGCATTTTCTATTAGCAGTTGAAATATGATTGTTATTTGTATACTTTTACCGTTTGTAACCACTAAGCTCCACAAGTGCACTTTCTGAGGTGTCATCATTAGTCCAAACAGTTGCAAACTGTTGCATGTTGCAACGAAGCGAGAGTTGGCAACACAATGTCCATGTCAAACGGACAGTAGCTAGTCTACTCTGCCATATGTCAGGAGGTGGTTGAAAGTGTACCCATATTTTGGTAAGACTTTAGGTTTAATAGGGACCCACTAACACTTTTATCAATTCAGATGTATTTGCCGCTGACATTCCTTCAGTTGAAAACCATAAACGTTTCATACCAGTTTCCAATCTGATCACTGAAGACCCGGCCTGGGTCAACCATGGCACTTCAGACTGCACTGTGAATGTGCTCAGCTCACCAATGGAACCATATGGGCTCATGTTGAAGCATCAGTGTGAAGGGATTTGACTGGAGAGATTGAGGCAGGGAGGGTGGTGGTGGTGGGGGGTGAATCATTGGAAAGATAAGCTGGAGGTGGGAGATGAAGACTGGAAACAGGTGAGTGACAGATAAATGACGAGCATATACACGGTGCTGGTCAAATGTCTTCTCAGTTCAGCAGGGTATACATGAACACCTAGCCTAATCAGCAGGTCATCCGTGGCCCAGTCTCTGTTCAGGTGTTCTAACAGTAATCCTCGGTTTTGAATGGGGTCTGATTTTGGTCTCACCTGACCACAGTACTCTATTCCTAGAATGTTGTGCCCACTGATAAGCGTTGTTCCTGGTCTGGAGGTGTCTGGACCTACCAGAAACCCCAACAAAGGTGCTGCGCTACTGTTAGGTTTCTGGAAGTAACACTGACTTGTCTAAGTGAAGTGCAAAGCCAAGATCAAGGGTTGTAAATGTCTGACAAAAAGGTGTCAGACAAGACAAGTCATAGGCAATAATTGCCACTAGGATTATCTTAGTATCCTGGGGCTGCATTTAGCGTTACTAACGTTTCTCAGCTTCCTACTGCTCTAATGTTCTCAGCTCCTATCCTGGGGACCCACATGACTGCACATATTTGTTTCAGCACTAACACACCTACACCTGATTCAACTAATAAAGGGCTTGATGGTCAGTGAATTAGTTGCATCAGGTGTGTCTATATTAGTACTGGGCCCGGTTTCCCAAAAGCATCTTAAGGCTAAGTTCACTGTTAGAACCATAGGATCCTATGCTTCGAAGATCAATTTAGGCTTAAAATGCTTTTGGGAAATTGGCCCAGGTCTGGAACAAAACTGCAGTTGTGGGCCACCAGGGCTGGAGTCGAGGAACACCATAATAAAGAGTAAGTGGCAGTGCCACTAATCTGGTTAATATTCTCGACCTCTCTCTGTCAACTTTGTAGGATACTGCAGCTCTGGCATAAATAAATGTTTGCTTGTAATGCATGGCTGTGTAATCGCTAATCCTTTTAGTGACTGTGTTCACTTGCTTTATATTTAGAAATAAGCGATGAGTTACTTGAGACTAAAGTCTGAATGTTCTGGAAATCACTTCTCTCCCTCTTACTCTTTCATTCAATCCTACTCATCAGACCTGTGTTAACTTCCTCTTTAGGAACCAAAGCACTTCCCTGACAGCTGATCTGTCTGACTGCTCATCTTTGCATTCATCATTAAAGTGACTATCATGCCACTGCTGTTTCATATTTAACACTCCCCTCTGACTCCACTCCTTAAGAAGAGGGCTACACAGACGCAAACGCTGTGAGCCACATGATTACAGATCAGATGACGTTCTCTGGTCGTATGAGACGTCAGAAGGAAGAATAGTTTAGTGAGTCATGTAAGGATCTGGTTTGGCTTAATCAATTAATCTAATGCCTACCCAGTGTGAAATCTACAACTAGCTATGATGACCCTTCATATACTAGTATGTGAAAAGCTATGTAAGGCATCTCCAGTGTGTTTATTTAAACACGCCATCCAGCTCTTTCAGACATCCAGAGGTGTCTAGTCTACATCATAGGAGTTGACTTTAAATCCATCAATCAACTGCGCCCACCTAATGCTTTTAGCAGTGCTGAACAAAAGCTCCTGCCGTTCACCCTCCCTTCCAGTCTGATTCCTGAGACTGACAAAGTCCGGCTTTACACCCTCTAAAAAAATACAATAAAAAATCTGGCTTTACAAATAGAGGATCCAAATTAAATACATTTCCATCTTCAGCAGAGGAAGATCCACATTTGTCTTCTCAACCAAATCTTAAGCTAGTCACCCACTTAAACAGCTTTGTTCTAGAGGCCTTGTCAGACTTTAGAGTAGAACTGGGAGATACAGAGTTATTAGAGAAAGCATGGTCATGTTGAGGCAGGCGAATTCAGGAACCGGCGCACACACTCACTGGGTGTGCTACTGTACTGTCCATTCAATGTTATCACAGGCTCTGACAAGCTAGTTGGCTCCAGGCCCTACCTCTACTGTAGTGTTCCTCCTCCCTTCACAGTCTGTGCTACTGGTGTGTCAGTCAGTTCACCCTCAACCGTTCACACACACACACACCACGCTGAACTGCACGTCTGACCCGAAGTAGAACTGTCACTCAGAGAATCTGAGAATCTTCCTTTCCGCAAGGTCGCACATCAGACAGACAGTAGGGCTGTGATGATACCAGTATTGTGATATTTTTTTCCATGTCATCAATGAAAACATGAAGCAGACCACTATTTGGTCTTGAAAATTTGCTATATGTAAAATATTGTACCCTATGGCTTGGAAAATGGATGACAACATGTTAGTTTCCAGCATTAGGCATTTTTTCCTAAAGAAGTTAAACCACCGCGTTGCGTTTTGTTTCCTTGCCAAGATACTGAGTATCGCAATACTAGTGTTGTCCTGGCCCTAACAGACAATGGCCCTGTTAAACACTTTAAAAACGCACCCTCCGTTGCATGAAGACAGTAATTATAGATCTGACGTATTGTCAGGGTCCTAGTATTTAAACCGTACTGGCCAGTGTAGTGAGGGGGTGAAGAGGTTAGCGGAGTTCAGAGCTGTGACAGCCAGGCGTGCAGCCTCCCCCTGGGGAGCCGGGGAAGGTGAGGCAGGGTGGAGGTGGTTCACTAGCTACTACAGCTCATTACCAGCTAGTATTATGTGTCTGTGGGGAGAGGCTTCCAAGGTTACGGACATTTTAAAGGGGGAGGGGGAGTGATGAACATTTGTTTAGTGTTTCCCCTCAGGGGATTGGGGGAAAGGATGAGGTGACCGTCACTACGTTTCCTGCCTCTAAACCAGAGTCATGGTCCTCTCAGTGTCTGTGTGTGTGTGTGTCACTGCATCTGGATAACATCTAAAATACTTGGGGACCTTTAGCCCCCTTCCCAAATGGTCATGTACCTTAATGTGTTTTGACCTCTGTACCTCTCCCCCAGGAGACAGTGGCAAGGTGACGACTGTGGTGGCCACACCAGGCCAGGGTCCAGACCGCCCACAGGAGGTGTCCTACACAGACATCAAGGTGATCGGGAATGGTTCCTTCGGCGTGGTGTACCAGGCCCGCCTCATTGACAGCCAGGAGATGGTTGCCATCAAGAAGGTTCTGCAGGATAAGAGGTTTAAGGTACAGAGTCTACAGACACATAGCACAACCCACTTCCACTGGCAGTCTACGCCGGTGTTGTAGTACTCGAGTCCTGATTTTAAATAAATAAATGTATACTTGTGACTTGACCATTAATGACTGGGACTCACCTTCCCGTGTATTTGTACTTGGACTGGATAGGCTACTATGATAAGCAGAACATTAGCAGCACTGTGTGTGCAGAGTATTGAGGGTTCTGTTCTCTAGCTAGCAGTGGGAATGACGCGCCACACTGGCACACGCGGCCTACGTCGGGCGGTGCGCTGCGGCCTACGTCGGGCGGTGCGCTGCGGCCTACGTAAAAAAGTATTTGGTCAGCCACCAATTGTCTCACTTGAAAATTACAGGCCTCATCTTTTTATCATAGGTACACTTCAACTATGACAGACAAATACTTATTTTCCACCATAATTTGCAAATAAATTAATTAAAATTCCTACAATGTGATTTTCGGGATTTTCTTTTCTCATTTTGTCTGTCATAGTTGAAGTGTACCTATGATGAAAATTACAGGCCTCTCTCATCTTTTTAAGTGGGAGAACTTGCACAATTGGTGGCTGACTAAATACTTTTTTGCCCCACTGTATCTGTAAGGTCCCTCCGTCGAGCAGTGAGTATCAAACACAGATTCAACCACAAAGACCAGGGAGGCTTTCCAATGCCTCGGAAAGAAGGGATACCTATTGGTAGATGGGTAGTGGACATTGAATATCCCTTTGAGCATTGAAGTTATTACTTACACTTTTTTATGCATGCTTGTTTTTTTAAACGGTTGAATTAATAAACTAAACTAATGCTAAAACCCAGTCACTACAAATATACAGGTGTCCTTCCTGACTCAGTTGCCGTAGAGGAAGGAAACCACTCAGGGATTTCACCATGAGGGCGATGATGACTTTATAACAGTTGCGGAGTTGGTTGTGATAGGATAAAACTAAGGATGGATCAACAACATTGTAGTTACTCCACAATATTAACCTTATTGAGAGTGAGAAGAAAGAAGCCTGTACGGAAGGAAAATATACAAGGCACTAAAGTGATGCTGCAAAAAATTTGACGAAACAATTAGCGTTTTGTCCTGAATACAGTACGACACATTACTGAAAAAAAAGAGACTGAATGGCGCTAAACACCGGAAAAATCCGAAACTTGCTTCAGATTGCTTTCCACCAGGCACTGGGAGATAAATTCACCTTTTAGCAGGACGATAACCTAAAACACAAGGCCAAATCTACACTGGAGTTGCTTACCAAGAAGACAGCGAATCTTCCTGAGTGACCGAGTTACTGTTTTGACTTAAATCTACGACAAGACCTGAAAATGGTTGTCTAACAATGATCAACAACCAATTTTACAGAGCTTGAATAATTCTTTAAAAGAATAAGGGCCAAACGTTGCACAATCCAGGTGTGGAAAGCTCTTAGTGACTTACCCAGAAAGACTCTCAGCTGGAATCGTTGTCAAAGTGCTTATACAAAGTATTGACTCGGGTGTGGTTTACTTATGTAAATTAGATATTTCTGTATTTCATTGTCAATAAATGTGCCAAAAATATTTTTATACATGTTTTCATTTTGTCATTATAGGATATTGTGTGTAGATGGGTGAGGAAAATAATAGTTAATCCATTTTGAATTTGGGCTGTAACACAACAATAAATCAAGGGGTATGTATGTAAGCTGCACATCGTAAGTGACTCACTTCCTTGTAACCATCAGTCACCAGCCTACTATTTAGCTTTGCCTGGTTAAGAAACACAAACTGCTTTATGAAATTGAAAACAATAGTACTGAGTTTAAAAGGAAAACAAGTCTAAAAAATTCTCTCTCTCCCCTTGAGTATTAAAAAGTAGGCTCTTTGAATTTGTCATCTCGCTCTACCCTCCCACTTTCCCTAGTCTTCCTCTGGATTTCACTCTGGAACAACAACAAAAAATTGCTGGGCAAAAGCCGAGACAAGACCTGAAAATGTTACAATTATTGGAAATAATCATTTGGGAGCAATATCCAATTCCGTCCAGAGACCATTCATCCCTTCAAAACCTAATTGAACATTCTATTAAAATAAAATGTTTGATCCTGTGTATGAAGGACTCGTGGGCTATTGCATATCGTAGGCAATTATGACCTTTGCAACTGGAGGAAAATCTTTGCGTTACTTCAATGCTCACATAAAAATCTTCCCACCAGACCGCCACTAGTTGTTGCTGGGCAGATTTATTCTACCAAATCCGAGCCAAATCAAGAGGAGCCACTCTAGCAACATACGAGCATCGAGCTAGCAAGCCGGCAATACAAGCGAGCAAAAAACATTAGTAACCAAAATACCAAATATGTCTAAAGAACCCCGACTTGTAACTTGCTTTCAAATTTTTTTAATATGCACAAACCAATATCGTTGTTATTTTTTGCTAAATTTCAACCCTGTGATTCAGACTTGAGCACTTGGATCAGGACTTGAGCACGGACTTCACCATTGGTGACTCGAACTCAACTTAGCCTTAGACTTGTGACTCAAGCACATGACTCGGTTTAGTGACTCAATTGAAACACTGGTCTACACACACACAGTGCAACTCACTGCCACTGGCAGTCTACAGAAACACACCATTGCCCCTCACTCACACACTATCAGATGTATTTCTGTATGTTCTCTCCCCATAACTCAATGTTATTACTGTTCAATGTTACTACTGTTCTTCACCACTTCCGGCGCCGACAGAGATGGCCGCCTCGCTTCGCGTTCCTAGGAAACTATGCAGTTTTTTGTTTTTTTACGTGTTATTTCTTACATTAGTACCCCAGGTCATCTTAGGTTTAATTACATACAGTCGAGAAGAACTACTGAATATAAGATCAGCGTCAACTCACCATCAGTACGACCAAGAATATGTTTTTTGCGACGCGGATCCTGTGTTCTGCCTTACAAACAGGACAACGGAGCGGATCCCATGCAGCGACCCAAAAAAAACGACTCAGAAAAAGAGGGAAACGAGGCGGTCTTCTGGTCAGACTCCGGAGACGGGCACACCGTGCACCACTCCCTAGCATTCTTCTTGCCAATGTCCAGTCTCTTGACAACAAGGTTGATGAAATCCGAGCAAGGATAGCATTCCAGAGGGACATCAGAGACTGTAACGTTCTTTGCTTCACGGAAACGTGGCTCACTGGAGAGACGCTATCCGAGGCGGTGCAGCCAACGGGTTTCTCCACGCATCGCGCAGACAGAAACAAACATCTTTCTGGTAAGAAGAGGGGCGGGGGCGTATGCCTTATGGCTAACGTGACATGGTGTGATGAAAGAAACATACAGGAACTCAAATCCTTCTGTTCACCTGATTTAGAATTCCTCACAATCAAATGTAGACCGCATTATCTACCAAGATAATTCTCTTCGATTATAATCACAGCTGTATATATACCCCCAAGCAGACACATCGATGGCTCTGAATGAACTTTATTTGACTCTTTGCAAACTGGAAACCATTTATCCGGAGGCTGCATTCATTGTAGCTGGGGATTTTAACAAGGCTAATCTGAAAACAAGACTCCCTAAATTTTATCAGCATATCGATTGCGCAACCAGGGGTGGAAAGACCTTGGATCATTGTTACTCTAACTTCCGCGACGCATATAAGGCCCTGCCCCGCCCCCCTTTCGGAAAAGCTGACCACGACTCCATTTTGTTGATCCCTGCCTACAGACAGAAACTAAAACAAGAGGCTCCCACGCTGAGGTCTGTCCAACACTGGTCCGAACTAGCTGACTCCACACTCCAAGACTGCTTCCACCACGTGGACTGGGACATGTTTCGTATTGCGTCAGACAACAACATTGACGAATACGCTGATTCGGTGTGTGTTCATTAGAACGTGCGTTGAAGATGTTGTTCCCATAGCAACGATTAAAACATTCCCTAACCAGAAACCGTGGATTGATGGCAGCATTCGCGTGAAACTGAAAGCGCGAACCACTGCTTTTAATCAGGGCAAGGTGTCTGGTAACATGACCGAATACAAACAGTGCAGCTATTCCCTCCGCAAGGCTATCAAACAAGCTAAGCGTCAGTACAGAGACAAAGTAGAATCTCAATTCAACGGCTCAGACACAAGAGGCATGTGGCAGGGTCTACAGTCAATCACGGACTACAGGAAGAAATCCAGCCCAGTCACGGACCAGGATGTCCTGCTCCCAGGCAGACTAAATAACTTTTTTGCCCGCTTTGAGGACAATACAGTGCCACTGACACAGCCTGCAACGAAAACATGCGGTCTCTCCTTCACTGCAGCCGAGGTGAGTAAGACATTTAAACGTGTTAACCCTCGCAAGGCTGCAGGCCCAGACGGCATCCCCAGCCGCGCCCTCAGAGCATGCGCAGACCAGCTGGCCGGTGTGTTTACGGACATATTCAATCAATCCCTATACCAGTCTGCTGTTCCAAATAGGTCCACAGACGATGCAATCTCAACCACACTGCCCTAACCCATCTGGACAAGAGGAATACCTATGTGAGAATGCTGTTCATTGACTACAGCTCGGCATTCAACACCATAGTACCCTCCAAGCTCGTCATCAAGCTCGAGACCCTGGGTCTCGACCCCGCCCTGTGCAACTGGGTACTGGACTTCCTGACGGGCCGCCCCCAGGTGGTGAGGGTAGGCAACAACATCTCCTCCCCGCTGATCCTCAACACTGGGGCCCCACAAGGGTGCGTTCTGAGCCCTCTCCTGTACTCCCTGTTCACCCACGACTGCGTGGCCACGCACGCCTCCAACTCAATCATCAAGTTTGCGGACGACACAACAGTGGTAGGCTTGATTACCAACAACGACGAGACGGCCTACAGGGAGGAGGTGAGGGTCCTTGGAGTGTGGTGCCAGGAAAATAACCTCACACTCAACGTCAACAAAACTAAGGAGATGATTGTGGACTTCAGGAAACAGCAGAGGGAACACCCCCCTATCCACATCGATGGAACAGTAGTGGAGAGGGTAGCAAGTTTTAAGTTCCTCGGCATACACATCACAGACAAACTGAATTGGTCCACTCACACAGACAGCATTGTGAAGAAGGCGCAGCAGCGCCTCTTCAACCTCAGGAGGCTGAAGAAATTCGGCTTGTCACCAAAAGCACTCACAAACTTTTACAGATGCACAATCGAGAGCATCCTGGCGGGCTGTATCACCGCCTGGTACGGCAACTGCTCCGCCCTCAACCGTAAGGCTCTCCAGAGGGTAGTGAGGTGTGCACAACGCATCACCGGGGGCAAACTACCTGCCCTCCAGGACACCTACACCACCCGATGTCACAGGAAGGCTAAAAAGATAATCAAGGGCAACAACCACCTGAGTCACTGCCTGTTCACCCTGCTATCATCCAGAAGGCGAGGTCAGTACAGGTGCATCAAAGCAGGGACCGAGAGACTGAAAAACAGCTTCAATCTCAAGGCCATCAGACTGTTAAACAGCCACCACTAACATTGAGTGGCTGCTGCCAACACACTGACACTGACTCAACTCCAGCCACTTTAATAATGGGAATTGATGGGAAATGATGTAAATATATCACTAGCCACTTTAAACAATGCTACCTTATATAATGTTACTTACCCTACATTATTCATCTCATATGCATACGTATATACTGTACTCTATATCATCGACTGTATCCTTATGTAATACATGTATCACTAGCCACTTTAACTATGCCACTTTGTTTACATACTCATCTCAAATGTATATACTGTACTCGATACCATCTACTGTATCTTGCCTATGCTGCTCTGTACCATCACTCATTCATATATCCTTATGTACATATTCTTTATCCCCTTACACTGTGTACAAGACAGTAGTTTTGGAATTGTTAGTTAGATTACTTGTTGGTTATTACTGCATTGTCGGAACTAGAAGCACAAGCATTTCGCTACACTTGCATTAACATCTGCTAACCATGTGTATGTGACAAATAAAATTTGATTTGATGAATTCTTAAGACCTAAATTACACCCCCTTGCTATTTCAATTACTCCAGAACCGAGAACTACAGATCATGAGGAAATTGGACCACTGCAACATAGTCAGGCTACGTTACTTTTTCTACTCCAGTGGGGACAAGGTATGTACAAGTCACACTACCAGGTATTGGGAACAACATGACATTTTCACGTTTAAGAAAAATCCAGACTTGTCAAAAAATGTATTGAAGAACATTGCTCTTCTCCTATTGTTTTCCCCTTACAGAAAGATGAGGTGTATCTGAACCTAGTGCTGGACTTTGTTCCAGAGACGGTGTACAGGGTGGCCCGGCACTTCAACAAGGCCAAGACCACCATCCCCATTATATACGTCAAGGTAATGCACTCACTACTACTTCTCTTCCCATGTTTCTCTTATTACTTTCCCTCCCTTTTTATCCTCGTTCTGTCATTTTTTTCTTTTCGCTCTCGCATTTTCTCACTCAGTCTCTTCATCTCTCTGTTGCCATCTCACCCCTCCATTGTTCCTCTTTAAGCTCCATGCTGCTAGAGGCAGAGTTCTCTATTTAAATGAAATGGTACTAGGCTTGGGCGGTATACCGGGGTATTTGGAAATGAAGTTTTTCAATAAATGTTCATATTTGTAGCTATTTTCTAAGTAAATACCTGCAGTCAACTTGTGCAATACATTAGGAGATGAAGCGGATTGCGATCTTCATTTCAACTGTCACGGTATTTTACATTATGAAGCCTACCGTAGTTCCCCAGAAAGCCAGTCACGTGTTTGTTTTTGTAAATGGCACAACGGGAGAAAGCGGGAGCAAGTGAGTCCAGCTGTTTATTGATTAACTGTTTTTTTTCCCCCTCAAGAGTGATTAGGGACATGCACCTATAGTTTTCCTTCCCAGAAAATACATTCGTTCAGCAGAAAAGTGCAAAGCTATTTGGCTGACATTGTAAATGAGCTTACAATGAAAAAGCAAGGTATTTCTTGCAAAACCAATGCATGGCTGTCATATTTCTAATGTTTACCATAGAAACAATGTAGCTGGCTACATTTCCTAATGTTTTGCTTGAAGTTAATCTTGCGTTTTACCAGAGAAAAGTAGGCTGGTTACACTGAGGAAAAGTAGCTACACATCAGAGCGTTGTCTGCTGATAGAATGCCCTTAGTGAGTTCTCATCCCAGTGGACAAGTGCAACTGAAGCACAATGTTGATCTGATGCCGAGCAGAAATTACATAGCAAGATATTACTATTTTTCCTGAATGCAGAATTTTTTCATGAACGCGACACCTAAGTTTAACATTATCATCCTCTCCAGGTAGAGCAGACAGGCCCGTTGCCCTAGCGACTGCACAACGTGTTCACATGCTGCTCCAGAGCCAGTACTGTTCTTCCTTCAGATAAGCATGCGTCAACTTTGTACAAACAATGTATTTAGTTCACATTTGCTTGTAAATGTCCAAATTTACCAAAAATGATATTCGGTAGCGCCTACCTAATGTATAACTTTATGCGCCGGATTGCCGGTCTTTGCAATTACTTTATTTTCGTTTGCGCTCGTTAGCATATTTAGGTAGCAGCCTCCATGGAAATTTGCCATTACTTGTACTCATTTTGTTAGCGTTCTAATAATAGATGCCCAACAGGCTTTTTTGTGTGTTTTGTGGCTCCCCCTTGTGTACTAAACAGGTAATACTGTAAATCCCGCCATGAGAGAAGGACAGTATGATGATGTATGGGTATGGGTACCGCCCAATCCTAAATGGTACTGTATTTGAATATAGGACTCTTATCTGATGAGGAGAAAACACATTAATGTTATGTTCTCTCTGCTCTGACTCTTCACTGACCTCCGGTAGTCTTTGTCTGTCACCTCTTTTCAAACTCCTCCATTCTCTTCTTTTCCTACATCCGTGTTTTAGAATTTGACAAATTTGAGAGAGAGAAACCAACTTTCTCTGTTTGCCGTATGCTTGGTTGTGTGTTTAAAGGGCACTTACGTTGTCTGTTAGCTTTGTGTGTGTGTGTGCTATGCCCCGTGGCAGCAGAGAGGACTATCTGTGTCTCGTGGCCCATTTGCCTCAGCCCACCCTGCTGCTCTCCTGTGGTGTGGAGATGCATACTGATAATACACACACACACTGCCCTCACTCAGCATCTCTACACTCCTCTCCACCTCTCCCTGTGCTCCTCTCATCCCTCCCGACTCTCTCTTTATCCACCTCTTCCTTCCCTTACACTCCCTCTCTCCTTGTTCCCTTACTACTCTTCAGCCCCTTTCTCTCTCCAATTCAAAGGGGCTTTATTGGCATGGGGAAACATATTTACACTTCCAAAGCAAGTTAAATAAACAGTAAACAGAAGTGAGAAGACAAAGGTAACTGAGCTAAACGACTATCGCCCCGTAGCACTCACTTCTGTCATCATGAAGTGCTTTGAGAGACTAGTCAAGGATCATATCACCTCCACCCTACCTGACATACTAGACCCACTCCAATTTGCTTACCGCCCAAATAGGTCCACAGACGACGCAATTGCAATCACACTGCACACGGCCCTAACCCATCTGGACAAGAGGAATATCTATGTAAGAATGCTGTTCATCAACTACAGCATTTAACACCATAGTACCCTCCAAACTCGTCATTAAGCTCCAGACCCTGGGTCTTGACCCCACCCTGTGTAACTGGGTCCTGGTCTTTGACGGGACACCCCCAGGTGGTGAGGGTAGGAAACATCTCCACCCCGCTGATCCTCAACACTGGGACCTCACAAGGGTGCGTTCTCAACTCAGTCATCATGTTTGCAGACGACACTACAGTGGTAGACTTGATTACCAACAATGACAAGACGGCCTACAGGGAGGAGGTGAGGGCCCTCGGAGTGTGGTGTCAGGAAAATAACCTCACTCAACGTCAACAAAACAAAGGAGATGATCGTGGACTTCAGGAAACAGCAGAGGAAGCACCCCCCCCTCCTATCCACAGCGATGGGACAGTAGTGGAGAAGGTGGAAAGTTAAGTTCCTCAGCGTACACATCGTGGACAAACTGAAATGGTCCACCCACACAGACAGCGTCAGGAGGCCTCAGGAGGCTGGAGAAATTGGCTTGTCACCAACAACACTCAAACTTTTACAGATGCACAATCGAGAGCATCCTGTCAGGCTGTCTCACCGCCTGGTACGGCAGCTGCTCCGCCCATAACCGGAAGGCTCTCCAGAGGGTAGTGAGGTCTGCACAACGCATCACCGGGTGCAAACTACCTGCCCTCCAGGACACCTACAGCACCCGATGTCACAGGAAGGCCAAAAAGATAATCAAGGACGACAACCACCTGAGTCACTGCCTGTTCACCCTGCTATCATCCAGAAGGCGAGGTCAGTACAGGTGCATCAAAGCTGGTACCGAGAGACTGAAAAACAGCTTCAATCTCAAGGCCATCAGACTGTTAAACAGCCATCACTAACATTGAGTGGCTGCTGCCAACATACTGACTCAAATCTCTAGCCACTTAATAATAAAAAATTGGATGTAATAAATGTATCACTAGTCATAAAAAATAAAAAAAGTTTTCTCCATCACGTCTCTGCCCCCCCATGCTCTTTCTGTGGTGTGCAATTAAGCTTGTTTCCCTCCAAATCTGCCCATCTGCCACAGCCGGGTACCCGCGTCCCCTTCAACACCCGTCTGTCTACCGTGTGCCCAATAACACAGCTAACGACCCAACAGAGAGACCCCAACACACGCACACTCAGACAGCCAGAAACCCTTACACACACAGTCACATTTTCTGCTATGCTAGCTCTAAGCTTTGCAATGGGAGCATTGTACTGGCATGTCTAGAGCAGAGAACCCACAAGTTGTTGCAATGTGTTTTGAGTAAGTTGCATACATCCAGAATGTTTGACTGTTCTGAGTGCAGTGAAGTTCGTAACCGACAGTAGACAGTCTGGACACTTGGCATGACTAGTAGTAGTAATGGAGGGGATTATGATGATCGGTGCTGTTACTGTCTGCTGTGCTGCTAACTGTGTGTGTGCTTATTTCTTATATAATTATTTTTTAAAACATACTTTCCACACCTGAAGTGTTTGTATCTGTTAACATCATGTGTCCTGTGTTCTCCCTCCAGGTGTACATGTACCAGCTGTTCCGCAGTCTGGCCTATATCCATTCCCAGGGCGTGTGTCACAGAGACATCAAACCCCAGAACCTGCTGGTGGACCCCGAGACAGCCATCCTCAAACTCTGTGACTTCGGCAGGTTAGTCTGCCTGTCTGTCAGTGAGCATCTCTGGCCATCTCTGAATGTCTCTGCCTGTGTCTGTGTTTCTTAGGCTGCGTTTACACAGGCAGCTCAATTCTTCTGATCTTTTTTCCACTAATTTGTCCTTTCAGATATTTGTCAGATCTGATTGGTCAAAAAAATATTCAGTATTGGGCTGCATGTGTAAATACCACCTTACTGCTCAGTCTGTCTAAATCGATCTGTTTCAATGTCTTTTTCTCTGAATGACCACCTCTCTCCCCCTCTTGTCACCAGTGCTAAGCAGCTTGTTCGCGGGGAGCCCAACGTGTCCTATATCTGCTCGCGGTACTACCGTGCCCCTGAGCTCATCTTTGGCGCCACGGACTACACGTCCAACATTGACATCTGGTCAGCGGGCTGCGTGCTGGCCGAACTGCTGCTGGGACAGCCCATCTTCCCCGGGGACAGTGGAGTGGACCAACTGGTAGAGATCATCAAGGTAGAGAAGAGGGGACACCAAACTTTTGGGGTGGGAGATGGAAAGAAGAGTGTAGGTCTATGTTGGCGGCGGTAGGAGCGTAGATCTATGTTGGCGGTAGGAGTGTAGTGTCTATTTTGGCGGTAGGAGTGTAGGTCTACAATGGCTTGCAAAAGTATTCACCCCCTTGACATTTGTCCTATTTGGTTCCCCCCCATTTTCAATTTGATTAAGGTCTGGGCTTTGACTAGGCCATTCCAAGACATTTTAAATGTTTCCCCTTAATCCCCTTAAACCACTCAAGTGTTGCTTAGCAGTATGCTTAGGGTCATTGTCCTGCTGGAAGGTGAACCTCTGTTCCAGTTTCAAATATCTGGAAGACTAAAACCGGTTTTCCTCAAGAATTTCCCTGTATTTAGCGCCATCCATCATCCCTTCAATTATGATCAGTTTCCCAGTCCCTGCCGATGGAAAAATTATGTTCTTGGGGTGAAGCGAGGTGTTGGGTTTGCACCAGACATATCGTTTTCCTTGATGGCCAAAAAGCTCAATTTTAGCCTCATCTGACCAGAGTACCTTCTTCCATATGTTTGGGGAGTCTCCTTTTGGCACTCTTCCGTAAAGCCCAGCTCTGTGGAGTGTACGGCTTACACGGAACACAAACCGGCTGCGCGTGTGCGCCATCGTGCATAAATTAATTTTGTCCCCCTACACCAAACGCGATCACGACACGCAGGTTAAAATATCAAAACCAGTGACATTAATTTGGGGACAGGTCAAAAAGCATTAAACATGTATGGCTAGTTAGCTTGCACTTGCTAGAGAATTTGTCCTATTTAGCTAGCTTGCTGTTGCTAGCTAATTTGTCCTGGGATATAAACATTGAATTGTTATTTTACCTGAAATGCACAAGGTCCTCTACTCTGACAATTAATCCACATATAAAACGGCCAACCGAATCGTTTCTCGTCATCTCTCCTCCTTCCAGGCTTTTTCATCTTTGAACTTATATGGTGATTGGCATCTACACTTTTACCACGAGAACCGGCAAAACATTTTGTCTTTCAATCACCCACGTGGGTATAACCAATGAGGAGATGGCACGTGGGTACCTGCTTCTATAAACCAATGAGAAGGGAGAGGCAGGACTTGCAGCGCGATCTGCGTCAGAATTAGGAGTTCCATTTTAGCCCTTGGCATCGCAGACGCTCGCGAGCAGTGTGGGTGCAATAATTGAATAACGTGGATTTCTAAATGTATTTTGCAACGCTGCGCATGTGACGTGCCTGGTCTGGTCAGCATGGTTGTGGTCCTATGGACAGATACTCCAATCTCCGCTGTGGAACTTTGCAGCTCCTTCAGGGTTTTCTTTGGTCTCTTTGTTGCCTCTGATTAATGCCCTCCTTGCCTGGTCTGTGAGTTTTGGTGGGTGGCCCTCTCTTGGCAGGCTTGTTGTGGTGCCATATTCTTATCATTTTTTAAACAATGGATTTAATGGTGCTCCGTGTTTTTGGAGAGCTCCTTGGTATTCATGGTGTCCCTTGCTTAGTGGTGTTGCAGACTCTTTCAGAACAGGTGTTTATATATACTGAGATCATGTGACAGAGCTTACTTAGGGGCTTCATAGCAAAGGGGGTGAATACATATGCACCAACCACTTTTCAGTTTTAAATATATATATATTTTTTGAAACAAGTTATTATTTTTCACTTCACCAATTTGGACTATTTTGTGTATGTCATTACATGAAATCCAAATAAAAAATATATTTTAAATTACAGGTTGTAATGCAACAAAATAGGACAAATTCCAAGGTGGGGTGAATACTTTTGCAAGGCACTGTATGTTGGTGGCGGCAGTAGGAGTGTAGGCCTATGTTGGTGGCGGTAGGAGCGTAGGCCTATGTTGGCGGCAGTAGGAGCGTAGGTCTATGTTGGTGGCGGTAGGAGCGTAGGCCTATGTTGGCGGCAGTAGGAGCGTAGGCCTATGTTGGCGGCAGTAGGAGCGTAGGCCTATGTTGGTGGCGGTAGGAGCGTAGGCCTATGTTGGCGGCAGTAGGAGCGTAGGTCTATGTTGGCGGCAGTAGGAGCGTAGGTCTATGTTGGCGGCGGTAGGAGCGTAGGTCTATGTTGGCGGCAGTAGGAGCGTAGGTCTATGTTGGCGGCAGTAGGAGCGTAGGTCTATGTTGGCGGCAGTAGGAGCGTAGGTCTATGTTGGCGGCGGTAGGAGCGTAGGTCTATGTTGGTGGCGGTAGGAGCGTAGGCCTATGTTGGTGGCGGCAGTAGGAGCGTAGGCCTATGTTGGCGGCAGTAGGAGCGTAGGTCTATGTTGGCGGCAGTAGGAGCGTAGGTCTATGTTGGCGGCGGTAGGAGCGTAGGTCTATGTTGGCGGCGGTAGGAGTGTAGGTCCATGTTGGCGGTAGAAGGGATCTTGGAGAAACTTCATGCATCTTTCACTCTTCCAGGTTTTGGGGACTCCGACGAGAGAGCAGATCCGAGAGATGAACCCCAACTACACAGAGTTCAAATTCCCCCAGATCAAAGCACACCCCTGGACAAAGGTACTCTCTGCCCTCAGTTCTATTTAAATAGCCTTAACACCATTGTCTTCCATTGGGATCCATATTAGAGAGAGAACATTTTGAAATGGAACAGATAAGACAGCCCAAATGAGTCAAACAAGATGCCCTTTTTTTTCTCCCTGTCAGGTGTTTAAGCCGCGTACCCCCCCAGAGGCCATCTCCCTGTGTTCCCGTCTGTTAGAGTACACCCCTGTGACTAGGCTATCCCCCCTGGAGGCCTGCGCCCACGCCTTCTTCGAAGAGCTGCGCCAGCCCACTGCCCGTCTGCCCAGCGGACGAGAACTGCCCCTCCTCTTCAACTTCAGCCCCGTCGGTGAGTCCACTGCCCTCCCCTCCTCTGTTTGGCCCTCCCTCAGTCAGTAGCCATGCCCTCCTCTGTTTGGCCCTCCCTCGGTCAGTAGCCATGCCCTCTCCCCTCTGTTTGACCTTTCCTCGGTCAGTAGCCAAGCCTTCTGTTTGGCCCTCCCTCGGTCAGTAGCAATGCCCTCCTCTGTTTGGTCCTCCCTCGGTCAGTAGCCATGCCCTTCTCTGTTTGGTCCTCCCTTGGTCAGTAGCCATGCCCTCCTCTGTTTGGCCCTCCCTCGGTCAGTAGCCATGCCCTCCTCTGTTTGGCCCTCCCTCGGTCAGTAGCCATGCCCTCCTCTGTTTGGCCCTCCCTCGGTCAGTAGCCATGCCCTCCTCTGTTTGGCCCTCCCTCGGTCAGTAGCCATGCCCTCCTCTGTTTGGCCCTCCCTCGGTCAGTAGCCATGCCCTCTCCCCTCTGTTTGGCCCTCCCTCGGTCAGTAGCCATGCCCTCTCCCCTCTGTTTGGCCCTCCCTCGGTCAGTAGCCATGCCCTCCTCTGTTTGGCCCTCCCTGGGTCAGTAGCCATGCCCTTCTCTGTTTGGTCCTCCCTCGGTCAGTAGCCATGCCCTCCTCTGTTTGGCCCTCCCTCGGTCAGTAGCCATGCCCTCTGTTTGGCCCTCCCTCGGTCAGTAGCCATGCCCTTCTCTGTTTGGCCCTCCCTCGGTCAGTAGCCATGCCCTCTGCCCTCTGTTTGGCCCTCCCTCGGTCAGTAGCCATGCCCTCCTCTGTTTGGCCCTCCCTCGGTCAGTAGCCATGCCCTCCTCTGTTTGGCCCTCCCTCGGTCAGTAGCCATGCCCTCCTCTGTTTGGCCCTCCCTCGGTCAGTAGCCATGCCCTCCTCTGTTTGGCCCTCCCTCGGTCAGTAGCCATGCCCTCTCCCCTCTGTTTGGCCCTCCCTCGGTCAGTAGCCATGCCCTCTCCCCTCTGTTTGGCCCTCCCTCGGTCAGTAGCCATGCCCTCTGTTTGGCCCTCCCTCGGTCAGTAGCCATGCCCTTCTCTGTTTGGCCCTCCCTCGGTCAGTAGCCATGCCCTCTGCCCTCTGTTTGGCCCTCCCTCGGTCAGTAGCCATGCCCTCTGCCCTCTGTTTGGCCCTCCCTCGGTCAGTAGCCATGCCCTCTGCCCTCTGTTTGGCCCTCCCTCGGTCAGTAGCCATGCCCTCTGCCCTCTGTTTGGCCCTCCCTCGGTCAGTAGCCATGCCCTCTGCCCTCTGTTTGGCCCTCCCTCGGTCAGTAGCCATGCCCTCCTCTGTTTGGCCCTCCCTCGGTCAGTAGCCATGCCCTCTGCCCTCTGTTTGGCCCTCCCTCGGTCAGTAGCCATGCCCTCTGCCCTCTGTTTGGCCCTCCCTCGGTCAGTAGCCATGCCCTCTGCCCTCTGTTTGGCCCTCCCTCGGTCAGTAGCCCTGCCCTCTGTTTGGCCCTCCCTCGGTCAGTAGCCATGCCCTCCTCTGTTTGGCCCTCCCTCGGTCAGTAGCCATGCCCTCCTCTGTTTGGCCCTCCCTCGGTCAGTAGCCATGCCCTCCTCTGTTTGGCCCTCCCTCGGTCAGTAGCCATGCCCTCCTCTGTTTGTCCCTCCCTCGGTCAGTAGCCATGCCCTCCTCTGTTTGGCCCTCCCTCGGTCAGTAGCCATGCCCTCCTCTGTTTGGCCCTCCCTCGGTCAGTAGCCATGCCCTCCTCTGTTTGGCCCTCCCTCGGTCAGTAGCCATGCCCTCCTCTGTTTGGCCCTCCCTCGGTCAGTAGCCATGCCCTCCTCTGTTTGGCCCTCCCTCGGTCAGTAGCCATGCCCTCCTCTGTTTGGCCCTCCCTCGGTCAGTAGCCATGCCCTCTATCCTCTGTTTGGCCCTCCCTCGGTCAGTAGCCATGCCCTCTGCCCTCTGTTTGGTCCTCCCTCGGTCAGTAGCCATGCCCTCTGCCCTCTGTTTGGCCCTCCCTCGGTCAGTAGCCATGCCCTCTGCCCTCTGTTTGGCCCTCCCTCGGTCAGTAGCCATGCCCTCCTCTGTTTGGCCCTCCCTCGGTCAGTAGCCATGCCGTCTGCCATCTGTTTGGCCCTCCCTCGGTCAGTAGTCATGCCCTCTGCCCTCTGTTTTGCCCTCCCTCGGTCAGTAGCCATGCCCTCTGTTTGGCCCTCCCTCGGTCAGTAGCCATGCCCTCTCCCCTCTGTTTGACCCTTCCTCGGTCAGTAGCCATGCCCTCTCCCCTCTGTTTGACCCTCCCTCGGTCAGTAGCCATGCCCTCTCCCCTCTGTTTGGCTCTCCCTCGGTCAGTAGCCATGTCCTCCTCTGTTTGGTCCTCCCTGGGTCAGTAGCCATGCCCTTCTCTGTTTGGTCCTCCCTCGGTCAGTAGCCATGCCCTTCTCTGTTTGGCCCTCCCTCGGTCAGTAGCCATGCCCTCTCCCCTCTGTTTGACCCTTCCTCGGTCAGTAGCCATGCCCTCTCCCCTCTGTTTGACCCTCCCTCGGTCAGTAGCCATGCCCTCTCCCCTCTGTTTGGCTCTCCCTCGGTCAGTAGCCATGTCCTCCTCTGTTTGGTCCTCCCTGGGTCAGTAGCCATGCCCTTCTCTGTTTGGTCCTCCCTCGGTCAGTAGCCATGCCCTTCTCTGTTTGGCCCTCCCTCGGTCAGTAGCCATGCCCTCTGCCCTCTGTTTGGCCCTCCCTCGGTCAGTAGCCATGCCCTCTGCCCTCTGTTTGGCCCTCCCTCGGTCAGTAGCCCTGCCCTCTGTTTGGCCCTCCCTCGGTCAGTAGCCATGCCCTCTGCCCTCTGTTTGGCCCTCCCTCGGTCAGTAGCCATGCCCTCTGCCCTCTGTTTGGCCCTCCCTCGGTCAGTAGCCATGCCCTCTGCCCTCTGTTTGGCCCTCCCTCGGTCAGTAGCCATGCCCTCCTCTGTTTGACCCTCCCTCGGTCAGTAGCCATGCCCTCTCCCCTCTGTTTGACCCTCCCTCGGTCAGTAGCCATGCCCTCTCCCCTCTGTTTGGCCCTCCCTCGGTCAGTAGCCATGCCCTCTGCCCTCTGTTTGGCCCTCCCTCGGTCAGTAGCCATGCCCTCTGCCCTCTGTTTGGCCCTCCCTCGGTCAGTAGCCATGCCCTCTGCCCTCTGTTTGACCCTCCCTCGGTCAGTAGCCATGCCCTCTCCCCTCTGTTTGACCCTCCCTCGGTCAGTAGCCATGCTTTCCCTCAGTCAGTAGCCATGCCCTCTGCCCTCTGTTTGGCCCTCCCTCGGTCAGTAGCCATGCCCTCTGCCCTCTGTTTGGCCCTCCCTCGGTCAGTAGCCATGCCCTCTGCCCTCTGTTTGACCCTCCCTCGGTCAGTAGCCATGCCCTCTCCCCTCTGTTTGACCCTCCCTCGGTCAGTAGCCATGCTTTCCCTCAGTCAGTAGCCATGCCCTCTGCCCTCTGTTTGGCCCTCCCTCGGTCAGTAGCCATGCCCTCTGCCCTCTGTTTGGCCCTCCCTCGGTCAGTAGCCATGCCCTCTGCCCTCTGTTTGACCCTCCCTCGGTCAGTAGCCATGCCCTCTCCCCTCTGTTTGACCCTCCCTCGGTCAGTAGCCATGCTCTCCCTCAGTCAGTAGCCATGCCCTCTCCCCTCTGTTTGACCCTCCCTCGGTCAGTAGCCATGCCCTCCCTCAGTCAGTAGCCATGTCCCCCTCTGTTTTGCCCTCCCTCGGTCAGTAGCCATGCCCTCCTCTGTTTGGTCCTCCCTCGGTCAGTAGCCATGCCCTTCTCTGTTTGGTCCTCCCTTGGTCAGTAGCCATGCCCTCCTCTGTTTTGCCCTCCCTCGGTCAGTAGCCATGCCCTCCTCTGTTTGGTCCTCCCTCGGTCAGTAGCCATGCCCTCCTCTGTTTGCCCTCCCATGGTCAGTAGCCATGCCCTCCTCTGTTTGGCCCTCCCTCGGTCAGTAGCCATGCCCTCCTCTGTTTGCCCTCCCATGGTCAGTAGCTATGCCCTCCTCTGTTTGGCCCTCCCTCGGTCAGTAGCCATGCCCCCCTCCCTTTTTCCCCAAGCTTCTGTAATCCCCTCAGTTTTCCAGAGTAAGTCTGAAGCGTGTATGTTGAGTATCTTGTGTGTGTAGTATGATCTCTCTCTCTCACTCGCAGAGCTATCTATCCAGCCCCAGTTGAACTCCACACTCATTCCTCCTCACGCTCGAGCACAGACATCACCTGCCTCACACGGTATGTACAGCACAGCCTACCCGACAAATGCTTATTACATGTTCAGTACATGCGTATTAGATGACTACATATTTACAAGACTAGGATAGGAGATATAGCTTCAAATCAACATTTAACAGCCTTTTTAAATGAATATTGATGTGTTTGGATGTTAAACCCAACATACTAAAAACATTGACCTGATGGTGAACTGAAGTGTTTAGTGTGGTGTGTATCTGATGTCCTGTCTCTCCCTCCACCAGATGGCAGTGTGTCGGACAGTACCGCCCAGCCCAGCTCAGTACCTGGATCCATCAACAGCACCTGAACCCCCCCCCCCCGTCCCCCATTCACCCTGTCTTTCCCCTTTTCCTCTCAACCCCATCCCTCTCTTACTATTCTTCCACCCCCTCTTAGATCCAAACTTCAAAAGACAACTATACACACACACACATACAACAACAATACTACAAAATCATCTATTATCCCTTGAATATTCCCATTATAGGTGTAAAAAAATATCTGTTGGTGGCAGTAGTCCAGTGACTGTTGGGTTGTAGAAGATGGGTGAATCTGACAAAAGCTATTCTGTATTATAATCTCTGCTAAACAAATTGTATCCCTTTTTTAAAAAACGTATTTATTTGAAAGTGCATTTTGTTTTAGTGATGTATGCCAGTGAATGGGATGCATCAACTGAAGCCTGTTTCAGTTCAGACAGTTTAGGACAATCTTCCATTGAGGTTAAAAACCAAACGGTCACGTGGTCAGAGGACAGATCAGGGACTGCCAATGGGAAAACTCTGGGGAATGGAGGTGTTCATCTACCAAGACATTACTCCTAAACCGAGTCCAAAGTGTTAATTAGTTCTGAAAATTGAAGAACTGTGTTTTTATTTGTTTTATTAAATTGGATACCAAACAGCAGCGAATGGAACTGGCATTTTAAATTCGATGAGGTAATTTTTAATTAAAAAAATAATAATAATTTATAGAAGCTTTTATCACAAAGGTGATTCAAAAATAATCCAAAGGCGGAAACCGCTAGCTGTTTTATTAAACTGTTTCTGAGAAGAAACATCGAAGTGAAAGTCTTAATGTCTTTTATTTGAATAAGAGGGACCTTTTTTAAAAGAATGGAATGTACATATTCAGTTTCTATAAGCTCTTGTCCCAGTCAGTTTAGCTGGAGACATGTGTTGGTGAGAAGTAACCTTTGCACATCTCTAAAGGGGAGTAGAGCGGAGCTGTAGGGGCCCGCTGCATCTCTTGTGCAGTGGAGATATGCAACCTGTGTATAGGGAGGGGTAGGGCTCCTCCAGTCACACCTGTACACCAATGGCCATATAGCCGTACTTGAACCAAAGCTCTGTCACATCAACTTTGAAAGTACTTGGCACTTTCACTCCTCCCTTTCTCTCATTTTTCCTCAATTCAGTCTAGATGCACAATTACACTGCATGTAGGGGAGGTCTTAAGTGTTAGTGCGCTTGTGTGTGAATGAGTTTTTTTTGTGTGTTTGACCATCTTCCATCTCCAAATCAACCCACTGTAGCACTCTTGTTTTTGTAAGTCTAGATTCTAACAGCATCAGTGATTTATCATCAGTTAAACCTTGTTTTCATCTGGCCCACCAACACAGACTTGCATGTTCACCATGCGTTAGAGCAACCACACCTGTTCTCTCTCCCCACTCGTCACCGCACAACAACGATGGTTTGATCTAAAATACCTGCACCCAAAAAATGTAAATGCCCCAACCACTTCTGGAGCCTTCTGTTCCTCTCCTCCTTCCTCTGCCTCTCCCACTCTCTCCTTCCCTCTCTTTCTCTCACTGTAAATATCAAGTACCTTTTTTTATTTCGTTTTTTTTGTTATTATATTGTTCTTGTAATTTCATTTTATTTTCTCTAGCAGAGGGGAGCTGGTGTAGCAGCGACCAGGCTCCTTCTCCTCAGTCTGTCTGTAAATACAACTTCATTTCAGTCCCTGGCTCGGGGGGAATAACAGAACAAAATGTTTCTCTCGTTTTTATTCTCTCTCCCTCCATTTCTCTCTCGTTGCCTTTCTCCCATAAATATTATGATCACTTTATTTATTGTATTTTGGGGGGTTTATTTTGTTTCTCTGGGGAGGGTTTGTTGTCGGCCGAAGGGTTTATTTTGTAAGAAGTCATCAATGCCCATGTCATGCAAAATATTCCAACTTCCAAGATTATTGGACTTTGATCCAAACTTGGGAGTGTTTTCCAATAAAGGTCCTGTATTTGCAAGTACACATCCTAGCCAGTAGGTGGAACTACATTTTATTTTCATTGATGTGAAGGGATTCTCACATGACTGCGTCTATGGTAGTCTGGCTGATGTCCCAACAGTATAAATGGCTGATCCTATGTGGTGTTATTGGTGATATTGCTGTATCTGGGTGGGTTTGAATGACGGGTTGGGTGGGGAGGGTTGTGTAATATGTCCCAAGGCGTGTCCCTTCTCCCGTGTATGTTTTGTGTAATGGGTTTAACCTGTTACTTCTGTCTGTGATTACATGAATGAGTGATTGGATTTAATGAATGGATGAAAGAACTGACAAATCTTACAAAAGTGTGAGTTGGGAGACCGTGGATACATTTAAAAAAAAATCTTAGCTCTTCATTTTAGGAAAACAATGTTATTTTTGTGTTTTATTTTCCTGGCACAAGTTGGTTTTAATTTGTTGTGATCCTGATCTTTATGGCCCTGCACAAGGGTCATACCACATCACTGGTGGGAACGGAATGGTTTTGAAGTGGATGTGAGAGAGGGGGGGACGGAGAGAGACTGTTTTTGTTTGTTGGTATAAATCAACTTATGAATAAAGTGATGAAACTGCCCTGGTCTCATGTTCTAAAGAATGGAAGTGTGAATTCACACCATCAATTTATGTAGTGTCAGGTGTGAATAGCACTAAAACAATCTGCATTTATTGACCAGCGTACTTGACTGTTTTGGCTGCTAGTTGCAGACAGACATCTCATTTATGATTAACTTAATGAGGAACATTAAAACTTAGGCGTGTTTATACTACACAGGCCTTAAGTTAAATGACACACCAATAAGTAGTAATGGCATTTATTTAATGCAAATGAAGTCTGAATGGTAGTAATCAGGCAGCTGACGGCAGAGCAGGGGCCAGAATGCCATAAGGCACTTAGGTTTTATAGAATGTTTCCACAGCGGATTCATCTGTGAGGAGGCCAATGAGCCATCCATCAGGAGGAGGGGTGGAGCTGACTGATCCATCTCTCACTCTCTTCTCCACTAGCAATGCCAGATGCAATCTGCCTGTCACTCATGACACCATGCTTTATGCCCCCCTCCCCCATGGGGGGCCCATCAATGTGAGTAGCTTCCTTTTCAGCCCACTAATCTGAAAGGATACTACTGAGGAAAGCACTAGGGTCAAATAAGTCCACTAGAAAGAGCATTTTAATCAAATGGAAACAAACAGTCACTTCAACAAATGTCATGTAGAGTTAAACCCCATTGACAACAATTTGAACTGTAGTAGTATCTGACATTTACTACTCCGATCAAAGCGATATCGCATGAGAGACCGTAGTATATCATGAACGTTGGCACAGCTAGGATCATGGAGGAGAATCACTAATGAAAGGCCACTCAAATGGCTCGGAAGGATGAAATTAAAATAGTTATCGAAACCACACAAATGTCAGTGAAATGATACCTTGCTTCATGAAGTGTTATGCCTCTTTAGATAATGAAATGACAGATGGGAGAGCAGAAGGGAGGGTGGTGTCATTGGCTCATGAATAGGTGGGCATTATAGGCAGATTAATAGGCAGGCAGATCATAATATTCTTAATATTTTAATCTGTACATTTGATGGTGTTGTCATGATGGATCCCCCTGTTTCTGCTTTTAAGAGCCCAGTTGATATCTGGTGAGACTTGATATGTCACAGATATAATACCCTTGAACTATTCCATAACTATTCTAGAGCTTGTAGATCAGTACACACTTCAAACCTGTCTTTCCTGTGGACTGGTCTCAGAGGGGTTCTTAGTTCTAACTTTTCCATCCAACATGATTCAACCTGGACTGCCAAGGAGGGCAGGATTTCATTTTGCTACCAGGTGTTTCTGAACCTTTTGGCTGCATCTGTTTTTTTCTATATTCAACAGAAAATGTGCTTTAGAGAAATCTAGTGAACTAGTGAACATTTTACTTTAAATCTGCCCCTCAGGTCCAGGCGGCAGCACTACTGAATTAGCAGGAAGAAGCCTTGTCTGACCCGCTTAGCTCCATCAGCTCCACAGCAGTAGCTCAGTGAGACTGGCAAGTGTCTCTAGAAACAGGAGAGGGAATGAGGAGGACAGACGAAGTGCAGCAGTAAACAGGGGCTCTCCAGTATATGAACCACATCCCTCAATGCAGAACATGTCTGGTTTGTTTCCACTTGTCATACAATGCGTTAAGGTTGAATAATGTTATTCTGCGGCACGTCAAGCAGCTTGCACAGTTTCCGTGGAGATTGAGTGGCCCCTAGCTGGCCCTCCCCTGGCTGTGTGCCCGGCCGCCTCTTTAATACCATTTGGTGTCGGGTTGAACCGGCCGTCCTCCCGATCAGCCCGAGAGAGAGAAGAAATGCTGTGGGACAGTCCATACTTTCTACCAACTACTGGTTACAATGCTTGACGGGCAGAATAATGGTGCTTCAGCAGCCTGTTGAGGAATAGATATGCATTCAGTTACAGTGGGCTTAAGAGTTGAAAACGTGATTTATTGAGGTCTTAGTTCAAGACCTTCAGAGGTTTTATGAATGAATAGCACAAAGCCATAAGCTGTATCATGTTCACGTTGAAATTTACCTGACAAAAATATAAGGTTAAACTAATTGGGTAGGGTGGCAGGTAGCCTATTGGTTAGAGCACTGGGCCAGTAACTGAAAAGTAATTGGTTTGAATACTTAAACCAACATGAGTGAAACATATGTGGATGTTCCCTTGCTCAAGACTTTCAGATGTTTTATGAATGAATAGCACAAAGCCATAAACTGCATCATGATCATGTTGTGATTACAGCTCAACTTCCAAGAAGATGTTTACATTTTAAAAAAAGGTCAAACTAATTGGGTAGGTCAGCAAGTAGCTTAGCAGTTAGAGCGTTGCGGCAATAACCAAAAGGTCATTGGTTCGAATACACACGGTGAAAAATCTGTCGATGTGTGCCCTTGAGCAAGGCACTTAACCCTCATTTGCTCCAGGTGCACCGTACAATACTATGGCTGACTGTAAGCATTTCACTGCATATGTATGTGACAATAAAACATTTGAATTTAAATGAAAGTTGCATGAACTATCGTATTTGCTACAAAAACTATTGAAAACCGAGTTGATAAACAGAACAACAACAATTTAAGTGCTCTGTTTGGGACTTTAGACAGCCATGATGTTGCACCAAAGTCATACGCTAAGTGCGCTCTTTTGTGTAGTGTAGCCGAATGCTATTGGTGTACGGCGTACGAGAGAGCAGACAGCCAATCCGCTCAAGCCTTGTTAACATGTTGAAACAATAACACAACTTGTTTCCTCAAGAGATAACGGCTTCAGTTTTCGGTGAGTTATTTTGCAATTATCTGACTTTGTTTTTTTATGGACGGAATGTGACATCAGCCAGGACAACATTTCTGGGACTGATTTCTGTTTTCACGGAGTCTCAACGGGGGGAGACATCCAACGTTTACATCGAAACTGCAGCCGCCATTACACCACCGAAGAAGTGAATGCCACCCTTCTTCGTCGTTTTTACAAAGCACATAAAATATGTTCAGAGCGACTACTGGCAGACAGTGGTGAATTAGTTTAGCTAACCTGACAACTGACTTGTATTGATAAAGCTCAAACAGTTTTAAGGTGATATTAATCGTGGTAATGTAGCTTAACGTTGCTTGCATTGTTTGTTCGCGGAAATGCTAGCTAGCAGCTAGCTGTCAGTCAATACATAAAAGGCTAACGTTATTTATCTTCCTACAAACATGCAGCTAACTAGTAACGTTTGTTGGTTAAGCTAGTTAAACCCAATCTAAACGTGCCAGTGCCACCAGCGAGTCAGCCGCCCCATAACAACATAGCAAACAGCTAAATTGCTGACCTCCGGGATTTGTCTGGATCACCTTTGGCATTCATTTGGCGCCATTCACTAACTTGTACTGTAATGACACAAGTTCGTGTGAACGTATTGCAATTGTGCAGTACTTTAATGTCAGTACACAATTCCACTAAATGGTATTAGCTGTTTGTCGTATTGTGTTGCATGTTATTTTCTGTAGTTCTGTTGGGGGAATTATAAGGCTGTATAGTAGCCTACAATCATGACCTAATCACGTACCATTGTGGAATATATTATTATTGCCAGAAGATACTCTACCATTCCCATTCCACAGCTGCACTGGGGTCAGAACGCAATCATGGTTACATTAATAAGACACTGGAGCCAGCACACGTTATGAGTCGGAAAACGTACCTCAATGCAGGGATGTGATATGCTACTTTACTCCAAATTTTACATTTATTCACACTTCCATCGAAAAGATAGAAATTATGCAGTAGTCAGCGCAGCCATTATGGAATGGCATGTCCACTGAATGACACTGCCATTCCAAATTGGCTGCGGTGGCTACTGCTACTAGCATGAGGACGAAAACGGCAGTAGTGTGGTCATGCAGTGTATTTTTTATTAACCCCATCCACTCTCTTCGGGGAACAAAAATCTATTTTTTAGTTTTTACTGCTTTTTTGTTACATATGCACACATTCTCTACCTTTAGGAGCACCAAGCGTGGACAAAATAACAATTACCTACTGCCATTTTGTCTGAAAGTTCAAATCTCCTATCTGACCAAAGCCCAGGCACACGTGAAGATACTAATTTCCATCAGTAGAGGGCAATGTTTACAACATGACATCAATCAAACATTTTTACATCGTTCCCATTTTAAATGAGGACTTGCAAGCATTTATACATTGGGTAATACAACACATTCTCAATCGGTCTACAATTAAATATAATGATATTTGGATGCATCAGCTGGTGGGGGTATAGGCTACATTTAGGTTATGTTAATAACATATTAGTTAGGCTATATTGTAGGCTAATAATTGAGTGCATGTGCTGCTTGCAAACATCAAACAGAACACCCAACCTGAATTGAATATGATCAGTAATGCACTGTTTTGGTCTAGATCTCCTCTCTCTCCCTGTGGCAGGTATGGCGATGGATAGTGCCGCTGTGTACATGTGCTTCCCCTGCTACCAAGAGTTTGACACCCTGGAGGAGGTGCTGGCCCACCAGCTGACCTGCACCACAGAGAACGTGGGGAGTGGGGCCCCCACCCCCGTCTCCATCCCCTTCCTACAGACTCAGGTAATAGTGGAAGCTTCAAACTCCATGGACATTTAAACTAAATAGGCTAGGTCTAGAACATTGATAAACAATAACGTTTTATTAAACTTCATCTTTTGCACATCTAGGCTAAATGGTTCTGGATAAAAGCATCTGCTAAATGGCATATATTATTGTTATTGTTATATTACATTTTATTAATGCAGTAGTGTGTACATTTCATAGTGTCGCCATTGTTGTGCTCAAGGCTTCCCATGTGAATTGGAAAGCCTTGTGAGGCTGAAGCGTAATTCCAAGTCCACACGCGCAAAGCCGTGATAGTCCAGCAGTCCGTCTCTGGGGGAGGCACAACCCGACCCCGCTCCTTCAAAATTCCCAACCAATGCGGCTCCAGTTTGAATGTGGTGACGGTTGAAAAATAGCTTGAGCCACGCTGAGAATTCAAAAATGAAAGCCAACGGTCCAATACTCTAGAACACTGCTGTGCAGACGCGTACATGTTTTGGACTCTGATAAGCTCTGTAGCCTACAAAACTGCACTGCATTTTACCCAGTACAAAAGGAATTAGATCCTCCGTTAAGACATGCATAACCAGGAATCTTCAGTTCACTGAGACCTATTCCTTTGAGACACAGTTCATCCAAATGTTGTACTGCGTTAAGTGGCAGTTCTACAAAGAGGTCCTACAGAATATCTGCATGTCTGAAAGTTCATGAGAGTGAGAACATTCCATTCCATTTTCTTTGAGTCATAATAGGAAATTAGATGACCAGCACTGTCCTTATTTTTTGTTTATTTTTGGGGATAAAAATAGATAATACAATATTCAAGTTGGGCAAGAACACATATTTCAAAAACCACCGTACATAAACAAACAAATAATATGCATAAAATAAAAATATGACAGATCACATTACTTTCTACATCAAATATTAAAATGTACAGATACTTTTTCTGTTACTATGTAATTTGAGGGAGTAACACTATCCTTGTTCCACTGTATCGCTACCTCGTAATGATAGCTACAGTGTGCCCGGAGGTTTAAAATAGTGAGCCGTCGACAGTGAGTGACGTTTACCAGCGTCGCTCTCCGAAACGTGTCCCCAGCCTTCCATGGTGACGGTCTTCTCAAGCTCAGAACCATAAAGCGTGGTGTCATGAGTGACAGGCAGATTGCATCTTGAGTTGCCAGTGGGGAGAGAAAAGGAGCGTGAAAGATGAATCAGTCAGCTCCACCCCTCCTCCTGATGGATGGCTCATTGGCCTCCTCACAGATGAATCAGCTGTGGAAACATTCTATAAAACCTAAGTGCCTTATGGCATTCTGGCCCCTGCTCTGCCGTCAGCTGCCTGATTACTACCATTCAGACTTCATTAGCTAGATTATCATCATTTCTGTGTAACATTAAAGGCGACATTGCTATAAAACAGGGGGTGTTTACATTTCAAATTAATGAATGCTGCTATTATACCAAACCTTTTTTAACTTGACTTGTTCAGATCCAGAGAACTGTAATTACATGGAAGAGGTTTAGTAGGAAATTAGAAGCTTTGCCTTTTAGCATTAAAAAGGAAGATGGAAAATGAACACCGTGGTAGAACCACTTTGTAATATGTATGTATTTAATTACATTCCTATTACCCATCTTGCTTACCAAGAGGGAAAGATTAAGTGTTATTAAAAAGAAACTTCAGCAAAGTGGTGTGCTCCCTCAGTTACTTTAATTACATGTTGACCCATGTGTAATATTTTAATGCACTTCCCGAGTTGAAGTCCAGTTCTGGAATCGTTAATTAAATCAATTCATTATGGTACAGGCCTCTATACACACTAGCCAGTTTCACTGACCGAACAGGCCTATGGGCCCTGGTCAAAAGTAGAGAACTATAAGGAATAGGATGCTATTTGGGATGTAGACACAGTTTCCTGTCTCAAGTCCTTCTAGGAGACAGTGACTCAAACACCAGCGTCACATTGAAAATGCTCTCTCATCAAGAACATATGAATACACACATACATGACACTATTTCAAGAGCCCCGGGCGGTCCGCAGGATTAGTTTTTGCCACGTTGGATAAGAACAGTGTCAGCGGCAGTTCAAGTTACATAGTCTGGTTTTATAACTCAGCTCCTTTACTGAGCTAAAACTCTTGATTTGTGAGTATTTACTATGAAACTAAATAAATCAGACATGACTGAAATTTATTGTAATGGTGATTTAGTTTGTTTGCGGAATCAAAACAAGCAAACAAAAAATATTTACTAAGACTATGGAGATTTAAATATATCCATAATAGCAGTCTGTTTCTCTATACTATACTAAATATATTTCTGCATTTCTCAATTCTAACAATGACTCCAACAAATTGCCTAAAGCAGAAACAAGCTGGTAGTACTCAGTCTAGGCTACTAATAACAGAATGAGCCACAGTGGTACCTCTGCTTGAATGAAGACACTCCTGAAGGAACACATCATTAACCTCGACCTTGATGGTTCTTATCATCCTAATGGATCAACGAGCAGTTCTCAAACGCCACGGACTGGCCCTCTGAACTCAACTGATAGGCCTGTGGTATTTATCATCACCCTGCCCCTCAGTCCTTACCCCCCCCCCCCCCCCCCCCTCAGAGAAACCCTCCCTCCCCGGCTCTGTTGATCTAAAGACTGCTCTGCCTGCTCTCATTGATCCCTCTGTCCTCTGAATACTCTATTACTATATTCCTCTATTGTCATCCCTCATCTGCCTGACAAAAACACTGTTCCTGTTTCATTTGACTATAGACTTTTTCAACAACAAAAATATTGTCACATACACGTAGGTGCAGTGAAATGTGTTC
Source organism: Oncorhynchus mykiss (assembly GCF_057628025.1). NCBI lineage: Eukaryota > Metazoa > Chordata > Actinopteri > Salmoniformes > Salmonidae > Oncorhynchus > Oncorhynchus mykiss. Next base: position 20,259,464 of record NC_143023.1, read on the forward strand.
TTTTACAGGGTCAGCCATAGTAGTACAGCACTCAAATTAGTTTTTTTTACCTTGTCGGCTCGGGTATTCAAACCAGCAACCTTTCTGTTACTTGCCCAACCTTATAACTGCTAGGATACCTGGTTGCCTGTGATGGTATTGCTATCCAGTAGTGCCATGGGAAAAGTTTTTTTCAATTTGACACCAAAATATATTGGCGTTTTCGTTCACTCATTATTGTCCAGACTGGTCAGCTTCTGTTTTGTCTTATTTTCTCACATTCTCTTTTTCGTTCCCTCTCTCCAGCAACAGGTGTATACCGATCCCATTTCTCCATCACCTGCCCCTCAGACCAAGGCCAGTTTCTCATCTGTGCTGCTCAGCTCTGGTGCACCAGGTCTGACCATGGCTAGCCCAAATAAGCCCTCAGGAGACACGCCCAAGATCCTGTACCAGTGTGGCGACTGTGACGCCCTGTTCCACTCCCTGATCCTCTGGCAGCAGCACCGCAAACATGGCCAGTGTCTTCAGACCAAGGCAGGACCCACCCAACCACAACCAGAAGAGACCGGCTCTGGATCAGAACTGGCCCCAGAGGGAGAGGGGAAGCACGGTCAGGCTGAAGTGGAAGTGGAGGTGGACCTGGGTCCAGATGAACCGAACGAACCAAACTCAACGGATGACCAAGAAGGAGGAGGGGGCAGAGGAAGGGGGAGAGGAAGAGGTAGAGGAAGGGGGAGAGGAAGGGGTAGAGGGAGAGGAAGGACTCAGGAGAATTCACAACAAACCCAGCAACAGCAGGATGTAGTGAAGTCTGAGCTGCCAGCAGAAAAAGAGGAGGATGGGATGAGTGCAGAGGACACATCAGCCACCCTGGATCACACGTATCTGCCAAACACCACCAATAGAGGGCAGGAAGGAGGAGAGGAAGAGCCAGAAACAGAGAGCGTAGGGGAATCCACTGAATCTAAAGCCTCTGAGATCCAGGCTCAGGCAGCTCATTCATCTACAGAGGCCCAGTCTGCACCAGACAGCCAGTCCATCCCAGACCTCGCTCCCTCCCAGGACCCCCCAGACTGCTCTACCTCCCAGGACCTCCCAGACTGCTCTACCTCGCAGGACCCCCCAGACCCTGCTCCCTCCCAGGACCCACCAGACCCTTCTCTCTCCCAGGACCCCCCAGGCCCTGCTCCCTCCCAGGACCTCCCAGCCGATAACCCTGGGGAGGAGCAGACGTCCTACTACTACAGGATGAAAGCAGCCAAGAAGCTCAAGCCCCCGTCCAGCCTGCTGTGTGTGGACTGTGGCTCCAGCTTCGGCATGGTGTCTGAGCTGGTCACCCACCGTAAGGCCCAGCATGGCCTCAAGGAAGCCCTGCACCACTGCACCGTGTGTGGGGAGAGCTTCCTCAACACCACCCTCTTCCTCTACCACCGCAAGCAGCACAAGGAGAAAGGCAAGGAGGGGGTCACACAAACCCAGGCCCAGGGAGGACAGATGCAGGATGCAGATTACCAGTATTACAAAATACTAACACTGCAGCAAGAGGTGGTGGAAGAGATGGTGGAAGAGTCTAAAGAGGAGACAGTGGGGGTGGTGGATTCCCAGAACAAGGGAACTGAGAAGCAGAACCGGGATGGAACCCCCTCTATTTCCACTGTCTCTACCTCTGCTCTGGTTAAGGTGGTCCAGGGCCAGAGTTTCCTGTGTGCCCAGTGTGGAGCCAGCTTCACTAAAGAGCCAGAGCTCAGTGCCCACCGTAGGGACAAGCACGGCCTGAACGAGCCCCTCCACCACTGTTCCCAGTGTGGCCAGAGCTTCATGAACACCACCCAGTACCTTTACCACCGACGCCAGCACCGCGGGGAACCAGGGACTGGGGCAGGAGCAGCCACGGCCCTGCAGGGAAGCCCCCGTGCCCCAAAGAGGATGCTGTCCCCCCCTGCCGCCTCGTCAGCTGCGTCAGGCTCACCGGCGAAAATACCTGCTATCAGGATACGCAGCATCAACGATCTCAATGGTAGGTTCGACCCAGTGGCAGCTGGGTTCAACATAGTGGGAAGACTTAACTCTGCTGTAAAAAATAGAATAATAACTGATTCCAATCGAAACGGAATATTGCTAAGTTTCACTATTGTTTAAGGTTATTTTGACGGACCGTCAATAGTTTCTGACCATGCTCTCTCCTCATTGGGCAGAGAACAAAGACCAGGGTAAAGAGGTGAATCCAGTCATCCTTAAGGAAGAGCAGGAGGAGAATATTGTAGTGGGGGAACAACCGGACACCAACCTCCCTCCTCCAGCCAAGCTGATGCAGGACTGGTCCCGCACCCCTCTCCCCCACGTCTGCCCCCACTGTGGCCAGACCTTCACACGCAGGGGGTTCCTCCGCGCTCACGTCTTCAGCCACACCGGAGAAAAGCTCTTCACCTGCAAGGTACTGCTAGACTGGACACGTGTTCTATTGAAAATGCTGTGAAATATTGATGTAAATGACTGAAACTAGTTGTGTATCAACAAGTAGCAGGAGTTAGTTAGGAACAGCTTCCTATTATATACTTAATGTTTATTTTTCTGTTTAATCTATGTGACGAAATCTTAGTGCTCTTGTGCTATGTGAAATAGCAATGTTGTACTGGGCTTCCGTCAATCAAATTCATCCTCGTTCTTCTTCTTGGTTAATTCAGGTGTGTCAGAAGTCGTTTGCGTCCTCTCCCAACCTGCTGCGCCACAGCCTGACCCACATGGGCACCAAACCTTTCCCCTGCTCCGTGTGTGGCAAGCGCTTCTCCCAGCCGGGTGTCCTGAAGAGGCACGGCCTCACCCACAGCCAGCCCAAATCCCGCCGTCGCAGGTCCCGATGGAAGGTCAGGCATGGGGGGGGGGGTCACTGTACCCTATAGTACACTATTCCCTATGTGGTACACTACTTTTTACCAGGGCCCATTGGGCTCTGGTCTCCATTGGGCTCTGGTCTCCATTGGGCTCTGGTCAAAAGTAGTCCAATATGTAGGGAATGCAGAGCCGTTTGGGACACAGTCCTGGATTACCTGATTGTTTTTAGAATGTCTTACAATCCCCTGAGAACATCTCTGAACACACCACAGACACGTCCTGGAGAGCCACAGCGTGAACAGGGTTTTATTCCAGCCCAATCGGGTGTGTTGATGCTGGGCTGGAACAAATATCTGTACACACTGAGGAATGCTATTTGTCTCTACGTTAACATTGAGACAGGCTGTTAGTTGTTTCCCCTGATGTTGTGCTGTGTCAATGACATCCCTGCAGAAGAGGACACCAGAGGGGGAGGATGGAGAAAGCCAGCTGTTCGCCTGTCCCAACTGCACTGCTCGCTTTCAGACTGACCAACAGCTGCAGGAGCACAGGTACGGGCGTGACTGGGCTGTGACTCAATTAAATGTGCAAGTTGAAATCAACCCCAAAGGCCTGTTTCACAGAACTAGATTAGACAAGGAACACATTTCAATGTGTAAGTTACCTTGATTGGACCCTGCTTGTTTTACAGAGAGAAACAAACACACCACTGTACTGTATTTACAGTGACAGTAGAGCATAAGACTGGACTGAGAACAGGAGATGTGCTACACATAACCCAAACACAGGCCGGACCCTGTTCCTACACAGGCCGGACGCTGTTCCTACACAGGCCGGACGCTGTTCCTACACAGGCCGGACGCTGTTCCTACACAGGCCGGACGCTGTTCCTACACAGGCCGGACGCTGTTCCTACACAGGCCGGACGCTGTTCCCACACAGGCCGGACGCTGTTCCCACACAGGCCGGACGCTGTTCCCACACAGGCCGGACGCTGTTCCCACACAGGCCGGACGCTGTTCCCACACAGGCCGGACGCTGTTCCCACACAGGCCGGACGCTGTTCCCACACAGGCCGGACCCTGTTCCCACACAGGCCGGACCCTGTTCCCACACAGGCCGGACGCTGTTCCCACACAGGCCGGACGCTGTTCCCACACAGGCCGGACCCTGTTCCCACACAGGCCGGACCCTGTTCCCACACAGTGAGGGGATTTAGACAGAGTTGTTAACATAGAGACAGAGATGCCTCAGTGCCCTTGAGCCCTCGCCAGCGATGATTGACAGGCGGGTGGCGGTAAATTAAGATAACGATAAAGGGTAGGACGAGAAAGCGATGGAGACAGACAGGCTGAGGAGCTAGAGGTGGGGGATGCGGGGAGGGAGGAGGTGAGGCAGGAGAAATGATCTGGGGATCAATAGGAGGGTGTGATCAGGGAGTGAATGGAACGTTACCCTTGAACTGTATGTCAATGTGTAGTTGGAGCGAAGCAGGAAGTCCCAGTGTCTCTGCCAGGCACAGTCCGTATCCCTACACCCCCTCTCATTAGCGAACACTGGGGGGGGGGGGGGGGGGGGGGGTGAAGACCTGGACTGAAGCTTTAATTCTCAGGGTCATCTTTGCCTGAAATATTGATTCCTATTGTCAGCCCTGTGCAAAGGGATGATCGACCAGACAGTTTATATAGGGCTAAATGATGGGGTTAAGTACTTTTCAAATTCACTATAATCAGTCATGAATTATACGTAGAACACACTGTATTTTCCAGCAGTTCATAATCATTATTTCTTTATCGTTGTCAAGGACATTGACTCAGCTGCTTGTAATGCATTGGCTAGTGGCGAGCACTAAAACACCTGCTAGCCAGGGTTGATTAGTGGAATCTGAGGGTTTTAATGCTGGGATAGAATAAAACCATGACACTGCAGGACTGTAGTTAAGAGTTGATTACCTCCACTGCTGAAGAAATGTGTTTAGGTGAACTCTTCCACCACCGCAGTGTTTCCTAACCCTGGTCCTCCAGTACCCCCAACAGTACACATTTTTATTGTAACCCTGGACAAACACACCTGATTCAACTTGTCAGCTAATCATCAAGCCCTCAATGAGTTGAATGAGGTGTGTTTGTCAAGGGCTACAACGAAGCTGTGTACTGTTGGGGGTACTGGAGGACCAGGGCGGGGAAACACTGTGCTGGTGATCAAACACAACACTGATCCAGCCAGTTAAATACATCCCAGTGGTTCTCCTCCCTCTCCTTCCCCAGGGATATATCCTGCCATTATGGAATGGATAAACATAGGCTCTCATATCTCATCACACACTGAAACCACCCGTTCATCTGCAGCCATTGTATTATATGACACACCTAATGACTCCATATTGAACCTTAAAAGGCTTAACAACATGGTTAAGCACACAGGTCTGGAGGTAATCCTAATACTGTGACACTAAGGTGATAGCCAGCATGTGGTTGTGTGTGTTATTCCTCCTCTGTGGATGAGGATTACAGTGGGCCATTGAAGCGTGGCTTACATGCATCTACAAATGACACACTGCAGTGTTATTAGTACCAGTGAGCTGCTGCACATAGTGTTGATGGTGGTGGTGCTCCTTTTGTCCCTTTTCCTCACAGCTTTAATTCTTTCTCAGCTTCCAAGAAAAACATGTTGCTCATTGCAGTACTGTATTAATAGCCCTCGTTTTTTATAACTCTTTGTTTTTACTCCTCTTTCATTTTTTGCTCTGAAAAAAACCCAAAACATGTATTATTTTTCTGTAGTAATTTATTCAGAAGTGTATTATTAATATTAGTTGTTGTTTACACTTCTTTCCCTTTTCTCTTCCCTTCATTATGTTCTGTCCATCAGACTGCTCCACACCAGCCACCCGTTCCCCTGCTCTGTCTGTGGAGAGGCCTTCAAACGCAGGAAGGAGCTGGACCTGCACTCTCTCATTCACCAAGGTAGCTCCTCCCCTCTCCTCTCAGCTGCCCTGTGTGTCTGATAAGCACTGGACGAGAAAGAGAGATCAGTGCCTGTATCCATAAAGCGTCTGAGTAGGAGTGCTGATCTAGGATCAGTTTAGCCTTTTAGATCATAATGAATTAGATTAAAAGGACAGTAGTGATTATATTATACTGAGGCAGAGATTGTCGAGCGTAGGTCTTTCGGAGCATGCCGTTGCATGGTTTGCTAACTATCTGTCTGATAGAACTCAGTGCACTCAATTCGATTGGCTCATGTCTGTTAAATTGTCTGTCTGTAATGGTGTACTCCAGGGCTCTGTACTTGGTCCCCACTTATTCACTATTTTATATAAATAATTTAGACAAAAATGTGCAAAATGCACAACTTCACTTTTATGCTGATAATATTGTTATTTATTGTTGTCATCTCACACAAAAGCTTTCCAGAACTTGAAAACTGCTTTTTATACTGTTCAACATACCTTGTGTCAATTGAAGAATATCCTCAATACTGACATAACTAAACTAATGTTGTTTTCTAAAGCAAGAATTATTACTACCTATTACTACCTGTCAGGGCAATGAGATTAAGACTGTAACCTCATATCTTGGAATTTGATTTGATAACGGCCTCTCTTTTGAATTGCATATTTGGGATATTTGAAGTTGAGATTTTATTTTAAGAATAAGGCCTGTTTTTCTTTTGAAGCCAGAAGGATGCTAGTATCAGCTACATTTATGCCTTTACTAGACTATGGAGATATTTTATATATGAATGCTTCCGCTCAGTGTTTGAGATCAACTGACACCCTTTACCATGGAGCATTGAGATTTATTTTAAACTGCAAAACCCTTACGCACCACTGCACTTTGTATACCAGGGTTGGCTGGCCTTCTCTAGTCACTCGTAGGCTCAGTCACTGGTATACTTTTATTTACAAAGCCATTTTGGGTTTACTACCATTTTATTTGGGCATTTTTATTGTTCAGAAATGTGGTGAGTACTCTCCGTTCACAGGACTTTATTCCAAATGTCCAAACTGAATTTGGTAAAAAGGGCTTTTATGTACTTTGCGCCATTGGGTTGGAACGCCTTACAAAATACTTTTAAACTGGAAGAACTTGTCCCTATTGGTGTTTTTAAATTATTGCTGAAGGATTTTGAGGCTGATTCCCTGACCTGTCAATGTTTTTAATTTGCCGTATTATGATTTTTTTAAAACTTGATTATCTGTAGTTTTTCATGTTGTCTGTCTGTAATTGATGCTCTTGAAAAAGAGATTTAAAATCTCAATGAGCCCTTCCTGGTTAAATAAAGGTTACATAAAATGAATCAAATATGTAATGTACACTAGTGTATGTGTGGGCCGTGAATTAGTGAAGCTGCTAATCATGGAGCTGATTTCCATGTTAAGTATGCAGAGGTAATCCCTGCGCCTTAGTAGTAATTAGGGGTTTAATGGTTCACCAAACCAATGCAGTTTTGGGGTCACCATTCGGTTCCGATACAGAAGGAAAATGAGATGTCATTCACAATGTTCCTTGCATTGTCTATTGTTATGTTGGGCCTCAAGTTTCCACACAGATGCTGCGTTTGAGGTGGGACTTTACCAGATGTGAAGTCGTAAATACCAGTTGGATGCGTTCATGTGAGTTGAACTCGTTGAGAAACACGGATTGGCTAATGGCCAACAAGCTGTGTCAACCATAAAGTAGAGCTATAATGCTTGTAAACAAATTGTAGTTAAAAAAACACACTAATAGATTGCTTTTTATAAATATAGTTTTGTTGTTGCATTTAACTGCCGAAAATGCCATTATAGAGGTCATTTCTTTAGTAGGTGACGTCAGAGATCACCATGGTGGGAGAAGTGGATGCTCAGGAAGATAGACCAGTTTCCCACTAGTAATTACCTGTTTGAGTGCCGTTCAAGTGGATTATTCCCAGTTGTATGTCACTCCCCACTTGGTTATGAACACACCATGTCATTGCCTCCTTCAGTGCCAGATGTGGACTGTAATAAAGGGGTCGTGTCTGTAGCACCATACATCTCCCACTCCGGGGTAATGTGATGGGCTGTCACTATAAGCGCAGCATGGTGCATTTGCCAATGCATTGAAAACTTCGGCTTTGGTTTGCCTATGTAGAGCGGGTACTACCTGTTTGCTGAAATGGGTGCAACAGCGAAGTTCGTAACATGACTTGAGCACTTTCACAAGGTGCTAAAAAGCCTTATTCTAAGAATGGGCACATACCCGCTGCTATAAACCAGGCTGTAAAAAGTATAAACCATTGCCTACCTATCGCTCTTGTAATTTATTTGGCTCGTTCAGAATCAGCTGCTAAGGGCTACTTGAATGCAGAGGGAAGATGATGTTGTGTAGTTTCTTTGCGTTTCCATCTTACTCTGGTATACTGGGGCCCACTGATGTTGCTGTAAATGTGTCAACATATTTGAAGTGTTGTTAGCTACATAGGCTATTCTTGTTGAGCGTGGTGACTTAGTGTTACCGTTTTATCCACAACTCTATCCATCACCCCTGTAATCTACTGGGAAGCCTAAATGTTCCCAAACTGGGGGATTTAAAAGATGAACGGGTATTTGCCAATTCTGGTCTATCGAATCGACCCCACCAATTAATGGGTCAAAATATCTGCTGATCTTAATCGGGTCTGGCGTCAAGGCAACATGGCTGCCGTTGACAGCATCGGTGCAGTGGGGTCAGAGATAAGTGCACCTCGGAGAGAGAGAGAGATGTGATTGGTTGGAATTGATCCATTGATTATTAGTTAATGCTCTGTTGATGGAGAGGATCCTTATTAAATGTTTCAACGGAGGGCTCTTCAGTGGGGATTGGTGAACGCTCCAGCCGGGAGGGAGGATTCCGCTGGGTTGGAGTTGCCGTGGTAACTGTAGATGCCGGTGGCTAAGATGGGGAAACATCAAACCTCAGCACCTTCTCTTGTTTTCTCTCCTCTTCTTTTGCTCCTTTAGTTCACAGAAGCAGACAGAGAGCCTGAGTGTGTTCACCAATATCCAGACTGTCAACAGTAGTGCATGTGTCTGTCTGTGTGTCTATAAATAAGTTACCTTAAGCCACATACTGTAACCTATACTGAGGGATGACAATACAGATAGAATACCCTCTAACCCAGTGTGTGTTTTGGTGGGTACGGACTAGAGGTCGACTGATTAATCGGAATGGCCGATTAATTAGTGCCGATTTCAAGTTTTCATAACAATCGGAAATCGGTATTTTTGGACGCCAATTCTTTTTACATAATATATATATATATATATATATTTTTTTACAACTTTATTTACCGAGGCAAGTCAGTTAAAGAACACATTGGTGGGTTAACTGCCTTGTTCAGGGGCTGAACGACAGATTTTTACCTTGTCAGCTCAGGGATTCAGTCGTGCAACCTTACTGTTAACTAGTCCAATGCTCTAACCACCTGCCTCACGAGGAGCCTGCCTGTTACGTGAATGCCGTAAGAAGCCAAGGTAAGTTGCTAGCTAGCATTAAAATTATCTTCTAAAAAACAATCAATCAATCATAATCAATAGTTATAACTACACATGGTTGATGATATTACTAGTTTATCTGGTGTGTCCTGCGTTGCATATAACCGATGCGGTGCACAATCGCGAAAAAAGGACTGTCGTTGCTCCAACGTGTACCTAACCATAAACATCAATGCCTTTCTTAAAATCAATACACAGAAGTATATATTTTTAAACCTGCATATTTAGCTAAAAGAAAGGTTAGCAGACAATATTAACCAGGTGAAATTGTGTCACTTCTCTTGCGTTCATTCCACGCAGAGTCAGGGTGTATGCAACAGTTTGGGCCTACGGCTCGTATTTCTGTATGTTATTATGTTATAATTAAGTCTATGATTTGATAGAGCAGTCTGACTGAGCGATGGTAGGCACCAGTAGGCTCGTAAGCATTCATTCAAACAGCAATTTCGTGCGTTTTGCCAGCAGCTCTTCACAATGCTTCAAACATTGAGCTGTTTATGACTTCAAGCCTATCAACTCCCGAGATTAGGCTGGTGTAACCGATGTGAAATGGCTAGTTATTTAGCGGGGTGCGCGCTAACAGCGTTTCAAACGTCACTTGCTCTGAGACTTGGAGTAGTTGTTCCCCTTGCTCTGCATGGGTAACGCTGCTTCGAGGGTGGCTGTTGTCGATGTGTTCCTGGTTCGAGCCCAGGTAGCGGCGAGGAGAGGGATGGAAGCTATACTGGTACACTGGCAATACTGAAGTGCCTATAAGAACATCCAATAGTCAAATGTATATGACATTTATTTTATTTTTATTTCACCTTTATTTAACCAGGTAGGCTAGTCGAGAACAAGTTCTCATTTACAACTGCGACCTGGCCAAGATAAAGCAAATCGTATAGAGAGAAATATTCCTATAATTCCTATAATAACTGCAACCTAAAACTTCTTACCTGGGAATATTGAAGACTCATGTTTAAAGTTCTCATGTTCTGAGCAAGGAACTTAAAACCTGTTATGGCAAGGCGATCCCCTAGGGGAACTCCCCCCCCATTCAGCTGAAAAGGTGGCGCAGGGAATTCAAAAAATATTATTTAGAAATATTTAACTTTCACACATTAACAAGTCCAATACAGCAAATGAAAGATAAACATCTTGTTCATCTACCCATCATGTCCGATTTTTATAATGTTTTACAGCGAAAACACAACATATGTTAGACCACCACCAAATCAAAAAAAAAAACAGCCATTTTTCCAGGCCAAAGATAGAGTCACAAAAGCAGGATTAGAGATAAAATGAATCACTAACCTTTTGAAAATCTTCATCAGATGACACTCATATGACATGTTACACAATACATTTATGTTTTGTTCGATAATTGTTCGCATATTTATATCCACAAATCTCGGTTTACATTGACGCCATGTTCAGAAATGCCTCCAAAATATCCGGAGGAATAAAAAAAAAGCTACGCCAGATAACAGAAATACTCATCATAAACTTTTACTAAATATACATGTTCTACATATAATTAAAGATACACTGGTTCTTAATGCAACTGCTGTGTCAGATTTTTTTCAAACGTTACGAAAAAAGCCTACCATGCAATAATCTGAGACAGCGCTCAGACGTAAATATATTTCTCCGCCATGTTGGAGTCAACAGAAATACGAAATTACATCATAAATATTCCCTTACCTTTGATGATCTTACATCAGAATGCAGTGCAAGGAGTCCTAGTTCCACAATAAATTGTTGTTTTGTTCCATAATGTCCAATAATAGTGTCCAATTAGCTGCATTTGCTAGCACTTTCAGCTCACGTGCCCAAAAGCTGACGCTGGTCCAGGAGAACTCGGACGAAAACTTCAAAAAATATATATTCCAGGTCGAATAAACTGGTCAAACTAAGTAGAGAATCAATCTTCAGGATGTTATTTTCATATATATCCAATAACGTTCCAACCGGAGCATACGTTTTCATCTGCAGCCAAATGGAACGATGGTGATACCCACAGACAAATGCGCCACAGGGAAATGGCATTCTGTCGGGACAGTGACTATTTCCCATCCCATTCGGTCAAAGTTCACACCAGAAGCTCCATTCCACATTCTACTGAATGAGGACATCTAGTGGAAGGCGTAGGAAGTGCTACCAGATCCATATCTAATTTGGAAGTGGATAGGCGATGACTTGAAATTAGACATGTATTCAGAATTTCACTTCCTGTTTGGAAGATTGCCTGCCCTATGAGTTCTGTTATACTCACAGACATAATTCAAACAGTTTTAGAAACTTCAGAGTGTTTTCTATCCAATAGTAATAATAATATGCATATATTAGCAATCTAGGACAGAGTAGGATGCAGTTCACTATGGGCACGCAATTCATCCAAAGTGAAAATACTGCCCCCTATCCCCAACAAGTTTTAAACGTTAGCTTTCTTACATGGCACATTTTGCACTTTTACTTTCTTCTCCAACACTTTGTTTTTGCATTATTTAAACCAAATTGAACATGTTTAATTATTTATTTGAGGCTAAATTGATTTTATTGATGTATTAAGTTAAATTAAGTGTTCATTCTGTATTGTTGTAATTGTCATTATGACAAATAAATAAAATTTTAAAAATTCCCCGATTTAATCGGTATCGGCTTTTTTTGGCCCTCCAATAATCGGTACCTGCGTTGAAAAATCATAATCGGTACCTGCGTTGAAAAATCATAATCGGTCGACCTCTAGTAGGGACAGGGGGGGCCTGTGACCAGGGCCTGTGACTGTCTAAATACACACTCAATCCATACATCCCTGTCCTTTTTTCTGTTTAGTGTATTTCAATTAATTTCATGTACAGTCTCGAAACACTATTTGGAATGTGATAAACACTAATTTAGTAAGTAATTAACTCATTCTGCCCACCCCATCTCCCCAGATAAGGAGCCAGTGTTGTGCCCCCACTGTTCCTCCCAGTTCTTGAACCAGTCAGTGTTGGACATCCATCTGCAGCGCTGTACCAGCTCAGAGGAGGACAAGACTGTGGGCCGTGGCCGGGGACAGGGACGGGGACGCTCCATGGGACAGGTACACTGGCTGCCTCCTCTATACTAGTTATTCCTTATATAAATGACTACTGTAATAGTATGATACCTTATACACATGTCTACTGTAATAGTAGAATACCTTGTAAACTCAGCGAAAAAAGAAACGTCCCTTTTCAAAACCCTGTCTTTCAAAGATAATTCGTAAAAATCCAAATAACTTAAGTTTGCTGAAAATAAACACAGTTGATAGTGAGAGGATGTTTCTTTTTTTGCTGAGTTTATATATGGCTACTGTAATAGTATGACACCTTATATACATGTCTACTGTAATAGTAGAATACCTTATATTAGAGGTCGACGATTATGATTTTTCAACGCCGATACCGATTATTGGATGACCAAAAACAGCCGATACAGATTAATCGACTGATTTTATTTATTTATTTGTTTATATATTTATATATATACACTGCTCAAACAAATAAAGGGAACACTTAAACAACACAATGTAACTCCAAGTCAATCACACTTCTGTGAAATCAAACTGTCCACTTAGGAAGCAACACTGATTGACAATAAATTTCACATGCTGTTGTTCAAATGGAATAGACAACAGGTGGAAATTATAGGCAATTAGCAAGACACCCCCAATAAAGGAGTGGTTCTGCAGGTGGTGACCACAGACCACTTCTCAGTTCCTATGCTTCCTGGCTGATGTTTTGGTCACTTTTGAATGCTGGCGGTGCTTTCACTCTAGTGGTAGCATGAGACGGAGTCTACAACCCACACAAGAGGCTCAGGTAGTGCAGCTCATCCAGGATGGCACATCAATGCGAGCTGTGGCAAGAAGGTTTGCTGTGTCTGTCAGCGTAGTGTCCAGAGTATGGAGGCGCTACCAGGAGACAGGCCAGTACATCAGGAGACATGGAAGAGGCCATAGGAGGGCAACAAACCAACAGCAGGACCGCTACCTCCGCCTTTGTGCAAGGAGGAGCAGGAGGAGCACTGCCAGAGCCCTGCAAAATGACCTCCAGCAGGCCACAAATCTCCATGTGTCTCCTCAAACAGTCAGAAACAGACTCAGTGAGGGTGGTATGAGGGCCCGATGTCCACAGGTGGGGGTTGTGCTTACAGCCCAACACCGTGCAGGACGTTTGGCATTTGCCAGAGAACACCAAGATTGGCAAATACGCCACTGGCGCCCTGTGCTCTTCACAGATGAAAGCAGGTTCACACTGAGCACATGTGACAGACGTGACAGAGTCTGGAGACGCCGTGGAGAACGTTCTGCTGCCTGCAACATCCTCCAGCATGGCCGGTTTGGCGGTGGGTCAGTCATGGTGTGGGGTGGCATTTCTTTGGGGGGCCGCACAGCCCTCCATGTGCTCGCCAGAGATGGCCTGACTGCCATTAGGTACCGAGATGAGATCCTCAGACCCCTTGTGAGACCATATGCTGGTGCTGTTGGCCCTGGGTTCCTCCTAATGCAAGACAATGCTAGACCTCATGTGGCTGGAGTGTGTCAGCAGTTCCTGCAAGAGGAAGGCATTGATGCTATGGTCTGGCCCGCCCGTTCCCCAGACCTGAATCCAATTGAGCACATCTGGGACATCATGTCTCGCTCCATCCACCAACGCCACGTTGCACCACAGACTGTCCAGGAGTTGGCGGATGCTTTAGTCCAGGTCTGGGAGGAGTTCCCTCCGGAGACCATCCGCCACCTCATCAGGAGCATGCCCAGGCGTTGTAGGGAGGTCATACAGGCACGTGGAGGCCACACACTACTGAGCCTCATTTTGACTTGTTTTAAGGACATTACATCAAAGTTGGATCAGCCTGTAGTGTGGTTTTCCATTGTGTGGTTTTGTGTGGTTTTTAATTTTGAGTGTGACTCCAAATCCAGACCTCCATGTGTTGATAAATTTGATTTCCATTGATCATTTTTGTGTGATTTTGTTGTCAGCACATTCAACTATGTAAAGAAAAAAGTATTTAATAAGAATATTTCATTCATTCAGATCTAGGATGTGTTATTTTAGTGTTCCCTTTATTTTTTTGAGCAGTGTATATATATATATTTGTAATGACAATTATAACAATACTGAATGAACAGTGAACACTTTTATTTTAACTTAAAATAATACATAAATAAAATCTATTTAGTCTCAAATAAATAATGAAACGTGCTCAATTTGGTTTAAATAATGCAAAAACACAGTGTTGGTAAAGAAAGTAAAAGTGCAATATGTGCCATTTAAAAAAGTTAACGTTTTAACTTCCTTGCTCAGAACATATGAAAGCTGGTGGGTCAATATTCCCAGTTATTCAATATTCCCAGTTAAGAAGTTTTAGGTTGTAGTTATTATAGGAATTATGATGCGTCGACTATTTCTCTCTATGCCATATATATTTCATATACCTTTGACTATTGGATGTTCTTATAGGCACTTTAGTATTGCCAGCCTAATCTCAGGAGTTGGTAGGCTTGAAGTCATAAATAGCGCTGTGAAGCAAGCATTGCTAAGAGCTGCTGGCAAATGCAGTAAAGTTTGAATGAATGCTTACGAGCCTGCTGCGGCCTACCACTGCTCAGTCAGACTGCTCTATCAAATCATAGACTTAATTATAATGTAATAAACACAGAAATTTGAGCCATTGGTCATTAATATGGTCAGATCCGGAAACTATATTATCGGAAACAAAACGTTTATTCTTTCAGTGAAATACGGAACCGTTCTGTATTTTATTCAACGGGCGGCAACTATAAGTCCAAACTGTTGCATATACCCTGACTCTGCGTGCAATTTACGCAAGAGAAGTGACACAATTTCCCTAGTTAATATTGCCTGCTAACATGAATTTATTTTAACTAAATATACAGGTTTTAAAAAATATCCTTCTGTGTATTGATTTTAAGAAAGGCATTGATGTTTATGGTTAGGTACGTTCGTGCAACGATTGTGCTTTTTTCGTGAATGTTTTTTTGTTAAATCATCCCCCGTTTGGCGAAGTAGGCTGTGATTCGATGATAAATTAACAGGCCCCACATTGATTATATGCAACGCAGGACAAGCTAGTTAAACTAGTAATATCATCAACCATGTGTAGTTAACTAGTGATTATGTGAAGATTGTTTTTTATAAGATAAGTTTGACGCTAGCTAGCAACTTACCTTGGCTCCTTGCTGCACTCGTGTAACAGGTGGTCAGCCTGCCATGCAGTCTCCTCGTGGATTGCAATGTAATCGGCCATAATCGGCGTCCAAAAATGCCTATTGTACCTATTGTTATGAAAACTTGAAATCGGCCCTAATTAATCGGCCATGCTGATTTTAATCGGTCGACCTCTAATATATATGGCTTCTGTAATAGTAGGATCCTACTCTACACTAGTTGTACCTTACATGGCTACTGTAATAGTATCATAGATTTAGCCGGTGGTAACTTGTAGAATAGACACCGGCTGGAATGTGGTTTTAACCTGTCAGCATTCAGGATAAGACCCACCTGTTGTATAATTAAGCAATAAGGCCCGAGGGGGTGTGGTATATGGGCAATATACCATTGCTAAGGGCTGTTCTTAGGCACGACGCAACGCAATATATCACAAACCCCCGAGGTGCCTTATTGCTATTATAAACTGGTTACCAATGTAATTAGAGCAGTAAAAATAAATGTTTTGTACAACCCTCTGATATACCACGGCTGTCAGCCAATCAGCATTCAGGGCTTGAACCACCCAGTTTGTAATACCTTTTATAAACTGGGTGGTTCGAGCCCTGAATGCTGATTGGCTGACAGCTCTGGTATATCAGACCGTATAACACAGGTATGACAAAACATTTATTTTTACTGTTCTAATTATGTTTGTAACCCGTTTATAATAGCAATAAGGCACCTCTGGGGTTTGTGGTATATGGCCAATATACCACGGCTAAGGGCTGTATCCAGGCACTCCGCGATGCGTCGTGCATAAGAACAGCCCTTAGCTATGGTGTATTGGCCGTTTACCACACCCCTTCGTGCCTTATTGCTTAAATATACATGGCTACTGTAATAGTAGGATCCTACTCTTAACTAGTTATATCTTATAGTGCCTTCAGAAAATATTCACAACTCTTGACTTTTCGCACATTTAGCATTGTTAAAATATATTACATTTGACATTTTTTGTCACTGGCCTACACTCAATACCCATATGAACAAATTAATTACAAATGAAAAACTGAAATGTCTTGAGTCAATAAGTATTCAACCCCTAAATAAGTTCAGGTGTAAAAACTTGCTTAACAAGTTACATAAGTTGCAAGGACTTCTCTGTAAGGTCCCTCAGTTGAGCAGTACATTTCAAGCACAAATTCATCCACAAATACCAGAGAGGTTTTCCAATGCATTGCAAAGAATTGGTAGATGGGGAAAAATGGGGGGGAAAAGCAACACTGAATATCCCTTTGAGCATAGTGAAGTTATTAATTACACTTAGGATGGTGTATCAATTGGGGCGGCAGGTAGCCTAGTGGTTAGACAGTTGGGCCAGGAACCCGAAAGGTTGCTGGATCGAATCCCCGAGCTGACAAGGTAAAAATCTGTCGTTCTGCCCTTGAACAAGGCAGTTAACCCATGGTTCCACGGTAGGCCGTCATTGTAAATAAGAATTTGTTCAGGTGTCTTTCCGAACTCAGTTGCCAGAGAGGAAGAAAACTGCTCAGGGATTTCACCATGAGTTCAATTGTGACTTTAAAACAGTTACAGAGTTTAATGGCTGTGATAGGAGAACTGAGGATGGATCAACAACATTTTATTTACTCTACAATACCAACCTAATTGACAGAGTGAAAAGAAGGGCCCCTGTACAGAATTAAAATATTCCAAAACATGCATCCTGTTTGCAACAAGGCAGTAATACTAAAAAAATGAAAAATGTGGCAAAACAATTAACTTTTTGTCCTGAAAACTATGTTTTATGTTTGGGGCAAATCCAATGCAACACATTACTGAGTACCACTCTCCATATTTTAAAGCATAGTGGTGGCTGCATCAAGTTATGGTTTTGATTGTAATCTTAATGACTGTGGAGTTTTTCAGAATAAAAAAAATAAACGGAATATACTGTAGCAAAGCACAGGCAAAATCCTAGTGGAAAACCTGGTTCATTCTAGGGATGGGCATTTCAACTTTTTTTTGACTGTTCAAGTACTTTATTTTTTGAGTACTCCAGTAAATGTGTGTGTTTATCAATATGCCAACAGTGAGCAACAAGGCCTATTTTATCATAACCATTACAGATAACAAATCCAAATTGCTAAATTTGTTATGTTTGTTTTTAGCTAATGTAGCTAAAAACAAACATAACAAATAAATATCCTGTAACTCCTAACTGCCACGATATGTCACAATAGGAATTATTTTCCTCGTAAAGGTGAAAACAGACAAATGCTAAACTACCGGCAACCTACTGTTGCCCCTCGTGGTTGTGCTACTCTCCTCTCTGCGTTCACTGTGTGTATATATATATATATATATATATATATATATATATATATATATATATATATATATATATATATATATATATATAAAATACACAAACACACAGTTGAAGTCAGAAGTTTACATACACTTAGGTTGGAGTCATTAAAACTCCTTTTTTCAACCACTCCACAAATTTCTTGTTAACAAACTACAGTTTTGGCAAGTTGGTTAGGACATCTACTTTGTGCAATTGTTTTCCGACAATTGTTTACAGACAGATTATTTCACTTATAATTCACAGTATTACAATTCCTGTGGGTCAGAAGTTTACATACACTAAGTTGACTGTGCCTTCAAACAGCTTGGAAAATTCCAGAAAATGATGTCATGGCTTTAGAAGCTTCTGATGGGCTAATTGACGTCATTTCGGTCAATTGGAGGTGTACCTGTGGATGTATTTCAAGGCCAACCTTCCTTTTGTCCAGTTGGGAAAGGGCAGTGTGGAGTGCGATTAAGATTGTGACATCTGTGGATCTGTTGGGGTGGTATGTGAATTGGAGTGGGTCTAGGGTATCCGATAGGATGCTGTTGATGTGAGCCATGACCAGCCTTTTTAAAGCACGTTATGGCTACCGACGTGAGTCCTATGGGGCAGTAATCGTTTAGGCAGGTTACCTTCACTTACTTGGGCACAGGGACTATGGTGGTCTGCTTGAAACATGTAGGTATTGCAGACTCAGTCAGGGAGAGGTTGAAAATGTCAGTGAAGACACTTGCCAGTTGGTCCGCACATGCTTTGAGTACACGCCCTAGTAATCCGTCTGGCCCTGTGGCTTTGTGAATGTTGACCTGTTTAAAGGTCTTGCACACATCTGCTACCGAGAGCATTATCACACAGTCGTCCAGAACAGCTGGTGCTCTCATGCATGCTTCAGTGTTGGTTGCCTCGAAGCGAGCATAAAAGGCATTTAGCTTGTCTGGTATCTCGCATCACTGGGCAGCTCGCGGCTGCGTTTCCCTTTGTAGTCCGTAATAGTTTTCAAGCCCTGCCAATGAAAGCTCTTACAATATTCAATGATGACATTTCAACACCAAGTCAGAACATTAGGTAACGTTATGAGGGGGAAAGGGACCAAATTATTAGGGTGCGGCACATGGGATACCAACAGCTTACTACACAGCATACACTTAATATTACTTTCTTAGCTACAGTATACATATTTCCCAGGTATATTACATCATATATCATATAGCAGCATGCAATACATTTCTGGACTCCGTTGTGCTGTGCTCACTTGAATAGGAAGGTGGCATGGCGATCCTTCTTGTGGGCAAATTTTGTCGTGAAACTTTGTCATCAAAGTCTGGCATTCTCTGGATTAATGTAGTATTTAGTGTAGATCGTTGACAAAAAATTGCAATTATATCCATTTTAATTCCACTGTAACACAACAAAATGTGGAAAAAGTCAAGGGGTGTGAATATGTGAAGGCACTGTATAGACATAGATACTATAATAGTAGGATCTTACTCTACACTAGTTCTACCTTATAGAAATAGATACTGTAATAGTATAATCTTACTCTACAGATACTGTACCTTATAGAAATAGATACTGTAATAGTATAATCTTACGCTACAGATACTGTACCTTATAGACATGGATACTGTAATAGTAGGATCCTTTCATCTATTCTTCACTAGTTATTCCTTATACATGTGCCCCTCCCTCTCTCTTGCCATCCAGGTGGAGTGTGATATGTGTGGTCATTGCTGTATGACCCAGGAGGGTCTGGACCTCCATCGGCTGTCCCATACGGGTCAGACCCCCCTGCGCTGCCCCCTGTCCCCCTGCAGACGGCGCTTCGCCTCCAGCTCTGCCCTCGGGGAGCACATTGTGGCCCACTGCCAGGGGACTCTGGGGAAGGGCCGCGGCTCCAAGAGGTTCCACTGCCAGATCTGTGGGAAGGACTTTGCCTACACCTCCACCTTCAACGTCCACATGAGGATCCACACCGATGAGAGGCCCTTCGAGGTAAGGGGGTGGGGAGGTGGAGATGATTGATTGATTGTGTGTGTGTGGTGGGTTATCTACTGCGCACGACTGACGTTCGTTATGGTGTGTCTTGTTCTGAAGTGATTTAAAACACAGGCTACTACAAGGGATCAATTAGATTGTCAAATTTTTTAGCAGAAGCAGAAGAGGCCGTCTGGACAAGACTTTGGTCGTGGTTCTGCCTGTGGTTACTTTTATTATTGTTTCATTCACTTCTCACTTCCCCCCTGCTGCTCCCCCAATGGACATTCACCCTGCCCCACCCCCCAATGGAAATGGATCATTGTTACAGTTGTAAATATGTATACTAATACTAATAAACTCATCTAATCATCTCATCTAAAAAATACAAGCTGTGGTTGTGGTCACCCCAGTGTATTATGCCGGATGGTGTCCTCCCTCCCTCTACACTTCCTATGATTAATGAGTGGGGCTGAGTTAGAGCCTGCCATCTCCCTCTGTGTTACTATTCTGGGACCCAGCGCCACTGGGCACCGCCCGCAAAGGCAGGAAGGCCCTAAACACAAGACCAACCAGCCTCTGCTCACTGTGGCACAATGTGTGGCAGAACAGCCCCAGGCTTCTATAGTTCAATAAAAATGTAATCCAAGCTGTAAAGTTATTGGTGAGAATGTCCCTGCCGATTCCCTCTGGTTCTACTAATGGTAGGCGTTGTCTCTGTGGTCATTCAGTATGGCAGACAGGCAGGTAACACTGCTGTGTGGAAAAAGATGAATGTCCTGCAGTAGTAGTGCAGCTCTGTTCTGTCAGCTTCTTTTTTTTCTGTTCAGTCCCCTGTGTCCCTCTTTCTGTTCTTTATCTCTATCTACCATTGTCCTCTGCCCTCCCTAGATCTCTCTCTCTCTCTTCTCACACATTATTTTTCTACCCCTCCTATTCTTCTGCCTCTTCAGCCAGAAGTGCTGTGTCTACAAATTTGAGGAAGTGTTTCAGAAAATATTTTTTCATAACAGTTTTCAAGATATGAAATCTAGAATTTTAATGTCCGCTCTTCTCCTCTTGTCCTTGTTCTCTCGTTATGTTTTCCGATCCTACCCATCCTTCCCCCTGCCACTCTTCTTCCTCCTATTCAACTTCTCCTCCCTCTTTCTTTCCGTTCACTCTCTGCCTCTCTTCACTCTCTCCTCTTGCCCTCCTCCCACTCTCTGCCCTGTCTGTCCCCCACATGTCCCCTCCTCCTCCTCTCTCAGTGTTCTACGTGTGGGAAGCGTTTCCGCCAGCTGCCTCACCTCAAGGACCATGAGCGTATCCACAGCGGCCTGCGGCCCTTCTGCTGCTGGGTGTGTGGTAAAGCCTTCAGTGTGGCCGGCCGTCTTACTGAGCACGCCCGCATCCACAGCGGAGAGACGCCCTACACCTGCCACCGCTGCCCCTCAGCCTTCCGCTCACGATCCAACCTCGACAAACACATCCGTCTCCACGACGACGGAACGGGTGGAACCACGGCCAACGACGTAGAGGCGGAAGGGGCGAGGGTGCTCTTGTCTACAGGGACGGGATTGGGTGGCGAGGGGGAGTCGGCGGTGCAGACCATTCTGCTGGTCCAGGCGGATGGAACCACAGAGGGGGTGATGGTGCCGGCCGTGCCCGTTTCAGAGCAGTCCTCTGGGGCTATGTTCTCTGGGCAGGCTGGGTCCTCCCAGGTGGTGTTCTTGGGTGGTCAGGCCATCTCTGTCCCCTCCCTGTCAGCCATCATGGAGGGACATGAGATCCCCTCGGTCACTGTGGTAGATCGACAGGACGTACCACACACCATAGAGTTCATCCTAGAGGAGACCATCTCATAGAGGGGACTGTAGAGGAGGAAGAGGGTAGAAAGGAGAGGGTTTGTGATAGAATGTATTAGAGACTGAGACAGAGTTAGACTGAAAGATGGTAGGATTTTCAGTTAGTCAAGGTGAAATAAAAAATAAATAAATAGTGTTGAGTTAAATCAAGATGTATAGTTTTTACTGTTTCCTCAGTGCCGGGGCTATTCTTGTTAAATGGACCGAAATATTGTTTCATTTACTTGAACGATCTACATATGAATTGATTTTGACAGAGTTTAGTGAAGGATCGGATGTGTCGCCCTTAAGCTTTGAGAGGTGCTTCTTAGTTTGGAAGAGCAGAATGTTGAAATCGTACAGCGAAGCCAGTGAAGCAAGCAGCAGTTGTATGGTAAAGCATTTATCCTGTTTACAATGAGAAGTTGAACGAAAAGCTGATTGTAAAAGTATTCCCAGAGTGTGTACCGTTAATATTATTTAGAGTGAGTTTTATCAGGGTTGGACTTGAGTCACCCATAAAATGTCCTCTGTTTTCTTTTTAATAAAAGGCTTCAGCTTTCACCGTTTCTCCAACGCTTTCATTTTATAAAGAGGATTACACGTGGTCCTCACCATGAAATATCTCACACATCAGATAGGATGGCCTTTATGGGCCCCACTGTAATCTCACACATCAGATAGGATGGCCTTTTGGGCCCCACTGTAATCTCACACATCAGATAGGATGGCCTTTATGGGCCCCACTGTAATCTCACACATCAGATAGGATGGCCTTTGTGGGCCCCACTGTAATCTCACACATCAGATAGGATGGCCTTTATGGGCCCCACTGTAAATCCACAATGCTCTCGCTTGACATCATCAATATGGACTTTCTGACACAGGTACCCACCGAGTCACAGAAGCAGAGCTCAGGAGGGCAGCAATATGAGATATCCCCATACAAGTCATGTAATTACCCAGTATATTTGTTTCATTGTTTGTCACTGTGTGTTGACGTATATAGATTTAACAGTAATGTTAATATAATGTCTATGACATGAATAGATGAAGTCAATATTGTAATTCCGTAGGATAAGGAAGGAGAGGATTTATGATGATCTCAGCTGACTGAGGAAGTACACGTCATATTTCTGTATCATTATGCTATAGTGGATAGCTAGATATCAAAAATAATGATCTAATTTGTGTTTAAATGGAAAAAGGCTTGATGTGCCAGAACTTTTCCAGTGCTGCAGCAGCTCATAATCGTAATCTAAAGAGCCGTTTATGACTGTTGCACACCCAGCGAACGCTGACTGGAGCGTTCTCACACACAAACACTCTGTCTTGATTTGTTTTCATGACATGAAATGACAAATGCTGGTGATTTTGTTGCAGACTGAGAGAGAAAGTGCCTCCATTTTAGCATAGGAGCCTAGCATGGAAACTTTTTTTTCAGACTTCATGGATAGAGAACGTCTTCATAAAATGTAACAGACCCTCACTAAGGTGAGATACGAACCAGCAGTCTTTTCAGAGAGCAGTGAGGTCCACAAGTATTTGGACAGTGACACATTTTGGTTGTTTTGTTTTGTCTGTAATCCAGCACATAGGATTTGAAAGCGTTTGCTAAAAGACTAAAATATTAACAAGCTAACCTCCCCTGTTATTGGTGAGCGGTTAGCATGTCTTGGGGATATGATCTTTGCATCCGTAACTTTCTCACTAATCATTATTCCTTTTTCATTCAGGCTTATCTGTAGTCATGGTAGCATTCACATGAATGAAAAAAAGTGTTTAGAAACATATTGTATTCTTAAATTGACTCAAATCACAGCACATTATTTACCATTCATTTCCATTGGGCACAAAATAATCTGAAATGCAACCAAAACAAACAGCAAATGCATCCAACAAGGTTGTAGGGTCACAAGCTGCACAATTTGTCCAAATCCTTTTCCTTCCTTAGTCCCCTCCATTTTATGTACAAAAAGTGCTCTTCTTTCTAAACGGTTCACCCGATCCTCATATTAAAGCTGACAGTCTGCACTTTAACCTCGTAGTCATTGTATCATTTCAACAACAAAACACGTATCACTGTCCAAATACTTGTGGACCTCACTGTATTTCCCACCAACCTCCACTATAGATGAATGCACGTGCAAGTACATTACCATTCATCAATGAATCTCCAGCAGACTAAGTAGCCTTGTATCATAGCATGGTCATCTCTGCTGTGTCTGTAGTCATTTATTAGATGGTAGATGTTCTTGGCATATGTTCTATACTGTATGTTGAAGGTATAATGATGAGAGTACTGCACTCTGAGAGAAGGTCTACTAAATCATACTGGCCTGTGGATGTATGTGTCCGTATAGAGACAGTCCTCTTTCCTCTGTACTGTAACATACTTCTATAGCTTTTCCTCTTTTTGCCCCCTCTCCCGATTATTTCTTTCTAGGATGGAGGTTATAGTAGTGAGGGGTGGTTTTGTTTGCTGTTTGTTTTGTTACTACAGTTTACTAATGTAAATGTTTCTTCTTGGTTTATAGTTCGATTATAACTGGACCGTCAAATCAATTTTCACCTAGATATCACAGTAGGAGAGATGGAGACCTGCACACTGTCGGAGAAAAGAATACATCCAAAACTGAGGCTTGAATGCAAAATAAAGATGTTTATTCAAACATCATGGTGGCCAAAAAAAATCAGATTGCAAGAAATTGCATAACTGAAAAGTGAAACTCAATATTTTGTCCTCGGGGCATCACAAACAATGGACGGACTGCATTTGGTTTGGGGAGATAATTGGCATCCTTAACCTTCTACTGCAGTGGGTTAAATCAGGGTCACACAGAGTACGTCTTGGTCTTAAACAAATCTACTTTGAAATAGAAGTATACACCTCACACACATGGCTATTGGCTTAAAAAAAGAGCACCTGTTCCATGTCAGATATAGAGTTGAAATGTTTTCCATTTTGAGTTGACATGCTGTCACAGTAGACTGAAATATAACAACAGTTTGATATAGAAACACCAGATTTACGTTGATTTAAAAAAACAAATCTTTATTAATGATGAAATTATGACAAATATTAAGATAATTCCACCCATGAGGATAAAGAGGGTGCTTTTGGTCATTGATTGCAGGAAAGGGATACTGTTGTCCTTGTGAGAAGTGAATGTGACAGCACCTATTGAGTATCTGTCCCTGGACATCCCTGGAATTCTCAGCTATGTTTCATCCATAAACACTGGAAGAAATACCTGACCCTCAGAAATAATGTGCAATTTAGCGCTGGGCTTGAATCTGCTGACATCTCAGGTGGAGGGTGAGGGGATCAGCCCTTGGGTTTTGGGTTTAGCACTGGGGACAGATATTGTAAGATAGTATTCACCCTGGGTAAATAGAGAAGAGGTAGCCTCTAGTTAGGTGACGTGATGTTATCTTTGTTAAGGACGTTAGTGCATCGTTGTCGCCATCTTTGCTGTCATTGCATTGAAGACATTGACATGATTATGTATTATCCCATATGCTGTACTGTAGAGCCAGTGTATCACATCTAGAATATTGCTGTAGTGATTTTACAACTGAGAATGTTTTAAAACCTTTTTTATTTAATTATCTTGGGTTTCCTCATGAGTTCCCGACTGTGAATGGTGTCATGATGATAAATTAACGTCACTAAGATAAATTCAGTTTACCCACAACATTAGACTGAAATCATTAATCAATCAATCAATCACAGAGTGAAATAGAACACATTATTAGATCAGAATTTGAATTAGAACAGGATTCTGCCAATGAGTTGAATAGTCTATAATTAAAATTCCATTCAGTCAAGTATAGACTGATGAATAAAGTATGAGTTATTGGCCTGTTGGTGATGAGTTCATATGCTGTAATAATAACTACAGTATAGTTCTCATTACTCCATAATGCCTAAGTCTGGGTAGGAACTCATATTTCTGTCAACATGCTGCCTGCAGTCCTTAGTATTTTTGGGTGACTACACACACCGCACGGTGTTTTCTGATTCATCTGTTTTCTCTGGTCCTTTATTATGAAATATCTTATTATAATTGACCTATTTAACTAATGTTATACACATTTATCATCTGACATGCTTCCTTTTTTTGCATTTTGCATTTACGCTCTCTCATGCTCTCCTTCCTTTTCTCCTGCTCTTTCTCTTTCTCTCTCACCCTCTTTCTTTCTCTCTCTCTTTCTCCCCCCTCTTTCTCTCTCTCTCCCCCATCTTTCTTTCTTTTTCTCTCTTTCTCTCCCCCTCCTTTCTTTCTCTCCCCCTCTTTCTTTCTTTTTCTCTCTCTCTCTCTCTCCCCCTCTTTCTTTCTCTCTCTCCCCCTCTTTCTTTCTCCCCCTCTCTTTCTCTCTCTCCTCTTGTCTTTCTCTATTCTCCCTGTCTCTCTCTTTGCTGAGGTGGCGGCACCTGCTGTGACTTTGACAAAGTAGTCTCCTTGTGTGTGTGTGTGTGTGTGTGTGTGTGTTCATATTCACCCTCTGTCTGGCGAGGACGCTTGTGTGAGTAAAAATAAACAGTGTTTAAGGTGTCTTTCTCGGACTTGAGTGTATGTCTTTACGCTGTATGTGTGTGTATGTGTATTTGTGCTGCAGTGTGTGTGTGTATTTGTATGCGTGACTGTGTGTGTGTTCTGCAGTGTACGAGCATCTGCCTCTCCAGCTCGTGCCACCATGCTTCTCTTTTTTGTCCTCCATATCCTCTCCTCTTCTTTCTCCTTTCATCCCTCCCCCTTTTGTTCACCTTGTTTCTCCCTGTGTCTGTTTCTTCTCCCTCCCTCTTCCCCTCTCTCCTCCCTCTCTCCTCTCTTTCCTCCCTCTCTCCTCCCTCTTTCCTCTCTCTCCTCTCTCTCCTCCCTCTTTCCTCTCTCTCCTCCCTCTCCCCCTCTTTCCTCTCTCTCCTCTATCTCCTCCCTCCCTCTCTCCTCTCTCTCCCCCCTCTCTCCTCTCTCCTCTCCTCTCTCTCCTCCCTCTCCCCCTCTTTCCTCTCTCTCCTCCCTCTCTCCTCTATCTCCTCCCTCTCTCCTCTCTCTCCTCCCCCTCTCTCCTCTCTCTCCTCCCTCTCTCTCTCATTGATAGCAGTGGATATGTGACTAGAATACTGAGCAGCTAATTATTATTCCACGAGTGATGCGCAGTGCTCCGTCTGAATGTCAATTCTCTCCCTCCCTTCCTCTCTCTGTTCCTCCTCTCTTTCTCACCCTTTCTCCATCCATTCGTTCTCCCTCCCCTGTTGCATGCTGTCCAGGCAATGGTTAACATGGGAACCACATGGGAACCATGGGAACCTCTTTTCTCACTGCACACGAGTGCAGTGAGAAAAGAGGAGAGGAAAGGAACGTGGCAGGGGAACACCCGGATATCACTCAAAGGATCGAATGCTGCTAACACTGGCCACTCCTCACCTGCTGCAGCAGTGTGGAACGATGTGTGTGTTTAATTGTATGGTGTGTATATCTGCATCTGTGCTCTAACCCTCGAGGAATGTACGAGTGTACATGTGTGTTGTACGTATTTGTTAGGTAAAAACAGTGTGTATAAATGTGTGAACGAGGGGGTGGGGTTTGGGCTAAAGATCAGAGAGAGAGCAGCTGTTGAATGCATGTTGGTGTACGAGGGAGAGATGTAGGGATGGAGGGAAAGAGGGAGGGAGAGGTAGAGAGGACAGCTCAGAATAGACATCAGAGAAAGGCGGGAGAAAGAGAGCATGAAATATTTTGGTCAGGTGCAAAAAATACTCTTAACTACAGCAAACAGTATGTACTGTTCAGGGCTGGACTTATCAGACACTGACGCACACACAGACCACAGACACACACAGACACAGTGAGGCACCCCAGGCACCTCTTCTAAGCAGCACAGGGGCCAGGGAAGTGGGGGCGGTATAGTTGTGGATGTGATTGAATGGGAGAGACAGAGGACTGAGAACTTCTTTCTGTAGGCTGTAGCTATGGGTCACCGACATGGAACATTGTGGCTCTGGCCCCTCCCCTCTGGGAATAGACACACACACTGACAACTCCAAACATGAATAATACGTGATACAGTGCTGTTTGCCCACTAACCTTTTCAAAGGTCAATCAACACTTGGCTAATATTTGACTAAATGCAAAGTGAAAATAAAAAGCAGAGATGAATATCAAAGCAAACATTTCAGTGCTGTCTTCTCCAGTATGAGCGACAGAGGGCAGGAAACCTACACTATGAGAAACGGGTTAGCACAACATGATGGAATAATGAGATAGACCATCTGATTGGTCAACATGGAATGAAGATGACACCAAATATAAGAGAGGGGTAGGACATCTTGACATGCCAATGGGAAAGCGGGACAGGACAACCTAATGAATGTACAGTTGAAGTCGGAAGTTTACATACACTTAGGTTGGAGTCATTAAAACTACTTTTTTCAACCACTCCACAAATTTCTTGTTAACAAACTACAGTTTTGGCAAGTCGTTTAGGACATCTACTTTGTGCATGACACAATAAATGTTTCAGAAATTGTTTACAGACAGATTATTTCACAATTCCAGTGGGTCAGAAGTTAACATACACTAAGTTGACTGTGCCTTTAAATGGTTTGGAAAATTCCAGAAAATGATGTCATGGCTTTAGAAGCTTCTGATGGGCTAATTTCCATAATTTGAGTCAATTGGAGGTGTACCTGTGGATGTATTTATGGGCCTACCTTCAAACTCAGTGCCTCTTTGCTTGACATCATGGGAAAATCAAATGAAATCAGCCAAGACCTCAGAAAAAAAATTGTAGACCTCCACAAGTCTGGTTCATCCTTGGGAGCAATTTCCAAACGCCTGAAGATACCACGTTAATCTGTACAAACAATAGTGTGCAAGTATAAACACCATGGGACCACGCAGCCATCATACCGCTCAGGAAGGCGATGCGTTCTGTCTCTTAGAGATGAACGTACTTGGGTGCGAAAAGTGAAAATCAATCCCAGAACAACAGCAAAGGACCTTGTGAAGATGCTGGGGGAAACAGGTACAAAAGTATCTATATCCACAGTAAAACAAGTCCTATATCGACATAACCTAAAAGGCCGCTCAGCAAGGAAGAAGCCACTGCTCCAAAACCACCATAAAAAAGCCAGACTAAGGTTTGCAACTGCACATGGGGACAAAGATCCTACTTTTTGGAGAAATGTCCTCTGGTCTGATGAAACAAAAAATTGAACTGTTTAGCCATGATGACCATCGTTATGTTTGGAGGAAAAAGGGGGAGGCTTGCAAGCTGAAGAACACCATCCCAACCGTGAAGCACGAGGGTGGCAGCATCATATTGTGGGGGTGCTTTGCTGCAGGAGGGACTGGTGCACTTCACAAATTAGATGGCATCATGAAGAGGGAAAATGATGTGGATTTTTTGAAGCAACATCACAAGACATCAGTCAGGAAGTTAAAGCTTGGTCGCAAATGGGTCTTCCAAATGGACAATGACCCCAAGCATACTTCCAAAGTTGTGGAAAATGGCTTAAGGACAACAAAGTCAAGGTATTGGAGTGGCCATCACAAATCCCTGACCTCAATCCTATAGAAAATGTGTGGGCAGAACTGAAAAAGCGTGTGCGAGCAAGGAGGCCTACAAACCAGCTCTGTCAGGAGGAATGGGCCAAAATTCACCCAATTTATTGTGGGAAGCTTGTGGAAGGCTACCCTAAATGTTTGACCCAAGTTAAACTATTTAAAGGCAATGATACCAAATACAAATTGAATGTACGTAAACTTTGGGAATGTGATGAAAGAAATAAAAGCTGAAATAAAACATTCTCTCTACTATTATTCTGACTTTTCACATTCTTAAAATGAAGTGGTGATCCTAACTGACCCAGGGAATTTATACTCTGATTAAATGTTAGGAATTGTGAAAAACTGAGTTTAAATGTATTTTGCTAATGTGTATGTAAACTTCCAACTTCAACAGTATGTGGAGAATTGATAGCAAACATGGGAAAGGGGTTTGGACAAATGTGACACACATGTAGTGCCAGAAACATGGGGACGAGGCAGGATATATCATTATGGGAGTGGACAACTTGACAAATAAGATGGGAGAGACATTCAGTCACTCTCGCAGGGCAGCAGAAGTCATACTGAAATAGGGTCAATGAAGAAAATGACTGAGACGGTGTGACAATTTGGATACTAACGAGTTAAAAGAGAGGAGAGAGGACAACATGACAAACACTATGTGAAAGAGTTGTGATGTCACACATAGTGGATGAATACGTGGTGGAGCCGGAACATGTGAGGAGCAGAGGAATATGAGTTTCTGTTGGGATTGTTCTGTCTGGTGGGAGTGTGGCTGTCATGTTGTGGAGTATTCCTCATGTGACTGTGTCTGGTGGGAGTGTGGCCGTCATGTTGTGGAGTATTCCTTATATGACTGTGTCTGGTGGGAGTATTCCTCATGTGACTGTGTCTGGTGGGAGTGTGGCCGTCATGTTGTGGAGTATTCCTCATGTGACTGTGTCTGGTGGGAGTGTGGCCGTCATGTTGTGGAGTATTCCTCATGTGACTGTGTCTGGTGGGAGTGTGGCCGTCATGTTGTGGAGTATTCCTCATGTGACTGTGTCTGGTGGGAGTGTGGCCGTCATGTTGTGGAGTATTCCTCATGTGACTGTGTCTGGTGGGAGTATTC
Organism: Oncorhynchus mykiss; assembly: GCF_057628025.1. NCBI lineage: Eukaryota > Metazoa > Chordata > Actinopteri > Salmoniformes > Salmonidae > Oncorhynchus > Oncorhynchus mykiss. The sequence goes on from NC_143023.1 coordinate 20,289,809, forward strand.
CTCATGTGACTGTGTCTGGTGGGAGTGTGGCTGTCATGTTGTGGAGTATTCCTCATGTGACTGTGTCTGGTGGGAGTGTGGTCGTCATGTTGTGGAGTATTCCTCATGTGACTGTGTCTGGTGGGAGTATTCCTCATGTGACTGTGTCTGGTGGGAGTGTGGCCGTCATGTTGTGGAGTATTCCTCATGTGA